>NW_011486409.1:10482-11248 GCF_000754665.1 Bison bison bison | reverse complement strand
CATAAAAATCACAAGTCTCACATCATTATAACAGAGAAATGAATATCTTTCTCTGTACTTTTGATCTGTGCTTAATCATGGATCATGCCGTGGATTGTAAAAGGTTTTATTTCAACTATGTGTGCAATTAATACATGGTAATTAATAAAAGTGAATGGCTTTTCGTGTTTCGGTTGATTGTAATGATGGAAATGTTAACCCACCACCAACAGTAACCTCTCCCACCTTATTTAAGGTTGTAGTGAAGGGACCACAACGAACTGTTGGTAGCACAGAGAGATGTCATGTGTGGAATTACTTGACTCATTGGCTTTAAACTTCTCATAACTTCATATACATTCCCTCACTTCTTTGTTGTATCTCCTCTCCCATTTTGTAACTACTTGGACACTGACGATTCTAATAAGAAGGATGATACAGAGTATTGTTGACAGTTTCCCTAAACTGCTCCATGCTGTTGCTGCCTCAGCATCTGTCTGGGAGCAGGCAGCCTGCACTTCCCTGAACTCAGACCAGCAGTCCTATGAGCACCTGCATGAGATGACCACCTTACTTGAGACCAGCAGTCTTGCTGAACCCCAGGGTCTATTCACAGACCCCCTTCAATCCCACCGAGAGAATCAATTTCTAGGTAGGTTTTTAAGTCCCGGGGTCCCCCAGGAGAGAAGGATCTGGAATTCTCAAGGAGGAAAAAAGGAAAAAAGCTTTGTTTTGTTTTTTTCCCCTCTACATTTCTGAGGATTATATAACAATCGTATATCCTGCT
>NW_011486409.1:7395-10382 GCF_000754665.1 Bison bison bison | reverse complement strand
AATCTTTAAAGATATTCACTGAGAAGAGCAGGGAAAATTACTTGTTATTTGGTATCTTTCAGGTGTGTCTCCACAAGATACCCAGGATTTGATTCCGAAGAATCCAGCATTAGAAGGTGTATTCCCCAAAGGAAACCTAGGAATATGTCAGACATTTCACCTCAGAAACTTAAATTTATTGAAAGACAGGGAATACACAAGGGTAAATGAAAGACAGAGAGGATATTTATATGGACATAAACAAATGGAGATAGTTATACATAATGCAAATGTTACTGCAAAAAGAAATGAGCAACGTGAGTCAAATTTGGAAAAATACCAAGTTCAGTCTTCAACGTCTGCTGAGAAATGTAAGTGTTTAAGAGAAAATGCCCATCGTTTTTTGAAAAATAAAAGTTCTCTAAAAGGGAACATGGAAAATCTGAAAGGTAATCTAGTCTTTACTGCAAATACTGTTTCAGACAATTCTGAAGGTAGGCTTCGACTAAATATGCATTCAAGCATGTCTGAATACCTACAATTTAACAATGAGAGGACAAACTCACAATTTAATCAATTTGAGGGATCTGTGAGCAGGGGGTCATTTTTGTTCCCACAAGAGATATTTTCTCTCCATTCCAAGATGTATAATGTTGATGATAATGGAAGAGATGCCCTCCAGCCATCATTGTTCAGTACATCTCGTGATATGGTTAATACACAGGAGCTTTGCATGTATAATAAAATGAGTCAGGCCTTAAGGAAGAGCTCCAGCTCCAATAATTACCGGAGTATTTATGGTGGAGTAAGAAGGTATTCAGGCAGTGAAACTGGGTATACGGTTGAAGGAGACTCAAACCTTATGAAACATCAGGAACCTGAATCTTCAAACAAGGATTCTAAAAGTAAGACATTTAGAAATACCTTTGATCAAATGGCATGTTTTTCTCTAGATAAGAGTACCTGTAGTGAAGAGAGGACTTTTCGTGAATATGGTAAGGTTTCTAATCAGTCTTCAGAACTTATTCAACAGCAGACAGTTCAGAATCCACAGAAAGAAAATAAGTGTAATATATGTGGAAATGTCTTTAGTAAAGCATCCAATCTAAGTAAACATAGGAAAATCCATACAGGAAGGAAACCTTTCAAATGTACAGATTGTAGCAAAGCGTTTAACCGTCGTTCACATCTTACTCAACATCAGCGAATTCACACTGGAGAGAAACCTTATAAATGTACAGAATGTGGCAAAGCCTTTCCTTACAGTTCAAGTCTTACTGAACATCAGCGAATTCATACTGGAGAGAGACCTTATAAATGTACAGAATGTAGTGTAGCCTTTGTCTCTTCCTCACATCTAACCTATCATCAGCGAATTCATACTGGAGAGAAGCCTTATAAATGTAAAGAATGTAACAAAGCCTTTCATAGTCGCTCACTTCTTACTAAACATCAGCGAGTTCATTCTAGGGAGAGACCTTATAAATGTAAAGAGTGTAACAAAGCCTTTATTCAGCGCTCACATCTTACTAAACATCAGAAAATTCATACTGGAGAGAGACCTTATAAATGTAAAGAGTGTAACAAAGCCTTTATTCAGCGTGCAAATCTTACTAAACATCAGCGAATTCATACGGGAGAGAGACCTTATAAATGTAAAGAGTGTAACAAAGCCTTTAATCAACGCTCAAGTCTAACCTATCATCAGCGAATTCATACTGGAGAGAGGCCTTATAAATGTAAAGAATGTAACAAAACATTTGTCAATCGCTCACAACTTACCCAACATCAGGGAATTCATACTGGAGAGAGACCTTATAAATGTAAAGACTGTAACAAAGCCTTTATTCAAAATTCAGATCTAACCTATCATCAGCGAATTCATACTGGAGAGAGGCCTTATAAATGTAAAGAGCGTATCAAAACCTTTATCCTTAGCTCACATCTTACCTAACATCAGCAAATTCATACTGGAAAGAAAACTTATCATTGTACACAGTGTGGCCAAACCTTTATTTGTCATTCAAAGTTAATTGTACATCATCAAATCCATACTAGGGAGAAACCATACAAGTATAAAGAATGTGGCAAAAGCCTTTATTACGAGATCGGACCTCTGTCAACATCACCGAATTCATACCGCGGATAGACGTTATCAATGTACAGAATGTGGCAAGGCTTTTATTATGTGTTCTAGGCTTACTAAACATCAGCGAATACATACTGGGGAGAGACCATATTCATATGTTGAATGTGGCAAAGCCTTTGCTTGCAACTCAACACTTACTCAACATTGGCGAATTCATACTGGAGAGAGACCTCATAAATGTAAAGACTGTAACAAAGCCTTTCATCGTCGCTGATTGCTGATTCAACATCAGCGAGTGCACACTGGAGAGAGACCTTATAAATGCACAGCATGTGGCAAAGCCTTTAGTCGGAGTGATCATCTCACTAAATATCTGAGAACACACACTGGAAAGAAACTCTAGTAATAGCACAAGTGATGGAAGAGATTTTCCCTAAATGTGCATCAGAAAACAAGAGTTTATATGAGAAACCTATGGAGATGATGTAACGAATATGTAGAGAGGTATTTAATAAAAATTTAAATCGAAATAAATATCAGAGATTGCATACTAGAAGGCATTTCATCAGTCCTCTTTTCTGAAGTTTCTCTGAAGGAGAATGACTGTAGTGAGTACTCCATAGTTAAAACACATATAGACAGTGGATATATTAGCATAAATCGTGAGAAGAAGGTTGATGGTTAGAAAGTTACAATTCTTAGTAATGTATGTATGCTTGTTAATAATGACGTGATTTGAGATTATTTGAAGTGAATGTTATTAAGCCCTCAAATCATCCATACTATGCTTTCTTTCTAGTGTGTTTGCAGACATAGATTTTTGATGGTTTATTACAGATTAGCCTTTTTGTATTGTGTTGCAACCATTTCTATCTATCCTCCATTAGAAGATGAAGGATACCGTACTGTAAAATGGACA
>NW_011486409.1:3200-6554 GCF_000754665.1 Bison bison bison | reverse complement strand
GAAGGGATGGGACCGGATGCCATGATCTTAGTTTTCTGAATGTTGAGCTTGAAGCCAACTTTTTCACTCTCCACTTTCACTTTCATCAAGAGGCTTTTGAATTCCTCTTCATTTTCTGCCATAAGGATGGTGTCATCTGCATATCTAAGGTTATTGAAATTTCTCCCAGCAATCTTGATTCCAGTTTGTGGGTTATTAATAAAACTGAATGGCTTTTCTTGTTTTGGTTGATTGTAATGAATGAAGTGTTAACCCACCACCAACAGTAACCTCTCCAATGTTATTTAAGGCTGTAATGAAGAGACCACAATGAACTGTTTGGTAGCACAGAGAGATGTCATATGTGGAAATTACTTGACTCACTGGCTTTAAACTTCTCATAACTTCATATATATTCCCTCACTTCTATGTTGTATTTCTTCTCCCATTTTTAAACTACTTGGACACTGTGATGATTCTAATAAGAAGGATGATACAGAGTATTGTTGACAGTTTCCCTAAACTGCTCCATGCTGTTGCTGCTTCAGCATCTGTCTGGGAGCAGGCAGCCTGCAGTTCCTTGAGCTCAGACCAGCAGTCCTATGAGCACCTGCACGAGATGACCACCTTACTTGAGACCAACAGTCTTGCTGAACCCCAGGGTCTATTCACAGACCCCCTTCAATCCCACCGAGAGTCAATTTCTAGGTAGGTTTTTAAGTCCGGGGGTCCCCCAGGAGAGAAGGATCTGGAATTCTCAAGGAGGAAGAAAGGAAAAAGGTGTTTTTTTTTTCCTCTACATTTCTGAGGATTATACAACAATCGTATATCCTGCTTGAGGAGAGTCTCTGGGAAAAAAATATTCTGGCCAATCGTGTTATCTTACAATGTAAATTATTGGAGTGGACCTAGTGAGGTTTTTACAACCTTCGGACATTGTTTTGATTCACTGTAATAATTAAAAGTATATAACTCCATTGCTAACACTGGCGAGGGGGCAAATGATTTACAAATTATGGAAGAACTGAAGCTGTAGGTAATTTAGCCAGGGACGAATGTAATCAAACTGTAGAAGGTGAGTGGCCCACTCTTCTTCCCACAGACACAATATGGTGCCGCCCCTATCAAGGCCTTTTCTTGGTTTGTTGGCCAGATGCTTACTTATGTCTCCCAATCAGTGGATGGGTATCTGCACCTTAGCTTTCCTCATTCCCCAGATGAATATTGGCCATAACAACCAGACTCTCACGGTGCCTCTGACAGCACACGTGTGGTCAAAAAGACCCATCCAGTTTATCCCCTACTTTGGTTCCGAAATTTTGGCTGGGATAAGTATTGGAACAGGAGGATTGCTTCATCAATCACCTTCTACCATATACTATCCAAGGACTTCACATGAAGGAGGAAACAGAACAGGCTCTATCTTGAAAGCAGGACTCCATCTTGGGCTGGACTGTGGACCTTGAGCTATATGCCCAGTATCTATGGAAATGAAATATCCACTAGAAAACCAGGCCCCCTGGAAGGAAGAGGCCCAGGGCTCTCTGTGGCCTAAAAGAATGTCCTAATTATCTGTGTAACTGAATAGAATCATATGTTCTATTATGATTACTGGGGTATGACCACAGGCCTATTGATAATTGTCGACTGTTAACGACCTAGGCTTAAGGCATATGATTGCGGGTTAACTTGATTGTATCTTTCTTTCTCCTTTGTTCAGACTAGTTTCAGGGAACCTTATACACGTAGGGTATGCAAGGCTTTCACAAAAACTGGTCGGGGTGCTTGGCTAAGAGGAGACTCTGCCTTGAGCCCGCCGGTGTAGTAAACTGCACTACACTATCTGCATTGTCTTTCTGAGTGAGTTCGTTTCCCAGAACACGTAGCTACAACACAGAGACGACACTGAGAGAGTAGCCACATCTTTAGTGGCCTTACAGGACCAGCTAGATTCTTTGGCTGAGGTGGCTTTACAGAATAGGAGAGGGCTAGACCTATTGACAGCTGAAAAGGCAGGCCTCTGCCTCTTCTTGAATGAAGAATGCTGCTTTTATAAAAACCAGTTAGAAATAGTAAGAGACATGGCCTAACAACTAAGGGAATGAATCATGAAAAGCAGAGAGGAACTAGAAAATTCCTGAAGTAATTGGAACAATATCTGGAGCTGGGCATCGTGGCTTCTCCCTTTAACCGGTCCTCTCTTCATGTTCTTAGAGGTGCTTTTGTTTGCCCCTTGTGTTCTCAGAGATATTACCCAGTTCATAACCTCTCGAATTGATCCAGAAAGTTACAGATGTTAATAGCTCAGTATAGTCTCCTAACTGATCTGGAGCTCTGAATATCCTATCGAACATAAGATGATGCTTTCTACAATGAGTGATAGAAGCATCAAGAGGGGTCAATGAAGAGGAAAATGTCAAATTTTTACATAACTTCCTGCTCCTTCTGCCTCCATAACTCAGTTTGCTCTTTGCAAGCCTTAATCACATAGGTCTCAAAAAGTGGGGACTCAAAATACAAGGAACTGGAATTTATCTCACTCACCCTTGTTCTGTTCCTTGCAATTGCCCTAGCCCCTGCAAATCTGCAAACTCTCTTAATCATGCCTGCCCAAGTAGAAAAACTCTGTAACCCCTTTGTTTGGGGCTCGGAGCTCTGAGTGTTATGTTCTTAGGGCCCGCCCGCATAATAAACCCGAGTTCTCCAACTCTCCGAGTGCGGTGCTTCGTTTCTGCAACAATGGAAACACTTTCAGCCTCCTGGTCTCTGAAGTTGGAGGTCCCTTGCCTGCAGACAGGTGGTCACAGTGCAAATCATTTTGTGAAAACATGTTTGCTCAGGCTGCAGAGGGTAGTGAAAAAACCCTAAGTACTCAGGGTATCCTGTGCCTTCCAAAGTGGCACTAGCGGTCAAGAACCGCTTGGCAATGCAGGATACACCAGAGAGGTGAGTTCCATTCCTGGGTCAGGAAGATCCCCCGGAGGACGGCATGGAACCCATTCCTGTATTCTTCCCTGGAGAGTCCCCATTGGCAAAAGAGCCAGGCGGGCTACAGTTCATGGGGTGCCAAAGAGTCAGACTTAGCACGCTAAAGGCAAGGCATCTTTGGGAAGAGTTCTGAGAACAAAGCTTTGCAGGAACCCAAGGCCCCCAGGTGATTCCCTCCAAGCACGAATTCCCCACCACCCCTCCCCCAAGGGCTCTGGCAGAGGCGGTGGAGGGCCACACCCATCCGAGAAAGAGCCCCTCCCCAGGCAAGCAGCCCAGCAACCTTTCTTTCTCGAAGTTCCCGCCCTAATCCTCAGCTCCAGAGAGGTCTCAGGAGTGCGGAGTGTGAGGCTGCAGCGCAGGGCTCCTAAATGGGGTCTTCACCCG
>NW_011486409.1:0-1447 GCF_000754665.1 Bison bison bison | reverse complement strand
TCCTCGGTCGTCCCCTTCTCCTCCTGCCCCCAATCCCTCCCAGCATCAGAGTCTTTTCCAATGAGTCAACTCTTCACATGAGGTGGCCAAAGTACTGGAGTTTCAGCTTTAGCATCAGTCTTTCCAAAGAAATCCCAGGGCTGATCTCCTTCAGAATGGACTGGTTGGATCTCCTTGCAGTCCACGGGACTCTCAAGAGTCTTCTCCAACACCACAGTTCAAAAGCATCAATTCTTCAGCGCTCAGCCTTCTTCACAGTCCAACTCTCACATCCACACATGACCACTGGAAAAACCATAACCTTGACTAAACGGACCTTTGTTGGCAAAGTAACGTCTCTGCTTTTCAATGTGCTATCTAGGTTGGTTACAACTTTCCTTCCAAGGAGTAAGCGTCTTTTAATTTCATGGCTGCAGTCACCATCTGTAGTGATTTTGGAGCCCCAAAAAATAAAGTCTGACACTGTTTCCACTGTTTCCCCATCTATTTCCCATGAAGGGATGGGACCGGATGCCATGATCTTAGTTTTCTGAATGTTGAGCTTTAAGCCAACTTTTTCACTCTCCACTTTGACTTTCATCGAGAGGCTTTTTAGTTCCTCTCCACTTCCTGCCATAAGGGTGGTGTCATCTGCATATCTGAGGTTATTGATATTTCTCCCGGCAATCTTGATTCCAGCTTGTGTTTCTTCCAGTCCAGCGTTTCTCATGATGCACTCTGCATATAAGTTAAATAAGCAGGGTGACAATATACAGCCTTAATGTACTCCTTTTCCTATTTGGAGCCAGTCTCTTGTTCCATGTCCAGTTCTAACTGTTGTTTCCTGACCTGCATAAAAATTTCTCAAGAGGCCGATCAGGTGGTCTGGTATTCCCATCTCTTTCAGAATTTTCCACAGTTTATTGTGATCCACACAGTCAAAGGTTTTGGCATAGACAATAAAGCAGAAATAGATGTTTTTCTAGAACTCTCTTGCTTTTTCCATGATCCAGCAGATGTTGGAAGTTTGATTTCTGGTTCCTCTGCCTTTTCTAAAACCAGCTTCAACATCAAGAAGTTCACGGTTCACGTATTGCTGAAGCCTGGCTTGAGCATTCTTTGGCATTGCCTTTCTTTAGGATTGGAATGAAAACTGACCATTTCCAGTCCTGTGGCCACTGCTGAGTTTTCCAAATTTGCTGGCATATTGAGTGCAGCACTTTCACAGCATCATCTTTCAGGATTTGAAATAGCTCAACTGGAATTCCATCACCTCCACTAGCTTTGTTCGTAGTGATGCTTTCTAAGGCCCACTTGACTTCACATTCCAGGATGTCTGGCTCTAGGTCAGTGATCACACCATCCTGATTATCTGGGTCGTGAAGATCTTTTTTTGTACAGTTCTTCTGTGTATTCTTGCCACGTCTTCTTAATATCTTCTGCTTCTGTAAGGTCCATACCATTCTGT
>NW_011486408.1:4733-5120 GCF_000754665.1 Bison bison bison | reverse complement strand
AGATTCAGACATGACTGAAGCAACATAACACAGCACAAGTATAACTAATACACTTAAATTCACATATACTAATATATACCACCTCTGGGCAGTTCAGCCTGATGGAGAATTACTGAGCCAAGACAAACATGTGAGAATGTCAAGAGTAGTTACGGGGAGTTTACAAAACAAGAGTGAAGTTAATGTGGATCACATTTTTAGTTCAATTGGCTATGACAAACCGCTGCTATTTAAAATTAACATTCTGTCTCAGTAATTTACACAGTTGCTTTTTACTACTGACTCTTCTTACTATATTTTCTTTTTTTAAATTTAAATTTATTTATTTTAATTGGAGGCTAATTACTTTACAATATTGTATTGGTTTTGCCATACATCAACATGAAT
>NW_011486408.1:0-614 GCF_000754665.1 Bison bison bison | reverse complement strand
TTTTTTTTTTTTTATCAAAACAGTGTTCATTCAGCTTAAATACTCAGTGCTCTTCACTCTCAAATTTCCATCTCAAGGTCAATTTAAAATTCATCTGATTCCTCTACTCCCAAGTCAGGTTTGGAGTAGAAAGTAGTACAGTCTCTTTATACACATTCCTTTCCTCCATGCTGCGGAGACTAACTTCCCCTTGTATTCAATAAGTATTTTCTGATAAGACCAGGCCAGATAACTTTAGTGTGGGAAGGTTTTAAGAAAAAGTTTTAAAGGAATTTGAAAGAGAAGATGTACTTGTTTTCAGAAAAAAATGGAAGATAATCCAAATAAGGGTGATAATTTGAGGGGTAAATGTGCTGATAGAAAAATCCTGTGCCTATGAATAGAGTTATGTTTGTTTAAATACAACAAAATGATGATTGTATACTATGTCAAGAAAGGACAAGTTGCTTTATAGAATTGTTGTTGTTTAGTTGCTAAGTTGTGTCTGAATCTTTTGCAACGCCATGAACTGTAGCCTGCCAGGCTCCTCTGTCCATGGGATTCTCCAGGCAAGAATATTGGAGTGGGTTGCCATTTCCTTCTCCAGGGGGTCTTCCCAACCCAGGGATCAAACC
>NW_011486407.1:14604-15202 GCF_000754665.1 Bison bison bison | reverse complement strand
AAAACAAAACTGAGTTCCAGTCAAGATAGAGTAACAGAGATCATATTTATCCTGTCTCCTGAAGCAAACCAATAGAAAAAACTATAGCAGAAACAGAAGCAGAAGAGTTTAAGAGATGGCAAGAATACACAAAACTATACAAACAAGGGCTTGATGACCCAGATAACCACTATGGTGTGGTCATTCACCTATCACCAGACATCCTGGAGTGTGAAGTCAAGTGAGCCTGAGGAAGCATTACTATAAACAAAGCTAGTGGAGGTGATGGAATTTCAGCTAAACTACTTCAAATCCTAAAAGATGATGTTGTGAAAATGCACTCAATATGCCAAAAAATTTAGAAAACTCAGCAGTGGCCACAGGACCAGAAAAGGTCAATTTTCATGCCAATTCCAAAGAAGGGTAAGGTCAAAGAATGTTTAGGCTACCATACAACGGCACTCGTTTCACATGGTGGTAAGTTTATGCTCAAAATCCTTCAAACTAGGCTTCAGAAGTATGTGAACCAAGAATCAAGATGTACAAGTTGGCTTTAGAAAAGGCAGAGGAACCAGAGATCAAATTGCCAACATCCATTGGATCGTAGAGAAAGCAAGGG
>NW_011486407.1:9430-10785 GCF_000754665.1 Bison bison bison | reverse complement strand
GACTTAGCAGCAGCAGCAGACTACTTGGAGACACCTAGAAAAAAAGTAAAACAGGGCAGGGGAATCTCAGCAGGAAAAAAATGCACATATCTGAAAAGTCATTCTGCAGTCTCTGACAGCTATATGGCAAGATGACAGCTGCTAACAGCCACCTCATCTAACCACAGAACAGTGCCACCCAGATCTGCCCAAAAGAGGTTTCCAGTAGCTTAGCCCAACAATCGAGTACCACCTGCAGCCTTATACAACATTGTCCCTATAGGCTGACCCATTAAACTGCAGTCAATCCAGTCTGCTGCACATAAATTTGGAACTAAGCCAACCACCCCTGCTTGACCATGGAACACTAAGTGTGGCATCAGCAAAGCCCAGAGCCTTCCAGTTGACCCAGTGCAACTCTAGAGCCCAACTAGCCCCTTTTGGGTACAGAGCCCAGTCAGTAGGCTCTGCCTATCCACAATGCTTACCCATTCATGGAGTTCTGCCAGTGGCCACACCTGATCAGGCAACTCATCTAGCTAACTCACCTAACCTTGAAGTCCTGCCTTCAGCCCCTGACTGATGGTAGAATCCTATCAACAACTCTGACATATCATGAAGTGCTGTTAGGAGTCAACATCTGAGCATAGATTCTAGCAACAGGCCCATCAGATCCACAGAAACTGACAGCAATTCTCAGCTACTAGCAGACCCCGAAAGAAGACATTGCCTGTTTATGGACATAGTCAGTTGACATTCCCAGAATCCAAGTCTCTACTGATTAATGACTGTGTTGTTCTCTTGAAGTCAGCCTGTAAACTAGACGAGGGGATCATATCTTCAAATGTACAAAAGGCAACTCAAGGATCACAAAGAATCAGGGAAACATGATATTACCAAAGGAAACTAATAAGGCTCCAACAAATAACCCTACAAAATGGATGTCAATGAACTACCTGACAAAGTTCAGTGAACTAAAAGAACACAGGAAAAACAACACATGAACAGTTCTAAATGAAAATTTCTGTAAAGAAAAGAAACCATGGCAAGGTGAGAGAGTCATTTCCTAGGCAGGTTGATAAGAAGTCTAGGAGTCCCCAAGGAGAGAGGGGTCTGGACTTCTCAACAAGGAAGAAAGGACAAACTTTTTTTTTCTCTCTCTACTTTCCTTAGGATTATATAACAATAATGTATCCTGCTTGAGAACAGTCTTTGGGGAAAAAACCTTCTGGCTAATCCTGTTATCTTAAAATGTAAATTATGGGAGTAGGTCTACTGAGGTCTTTACAACCTCCAGACATTCTTTGGATTCACTGTAATAACTAATTAGACAGTATATAATTCCATTGCTAACACTAGCAAAGGGGTACTCTTTC
>NW_011486407.1:4996-6839 GCF_000754665.1 Bison bison bison | reverse complement strand
AGATAAATGGCTTGGTAATGAATCAGTAGGGAAGAGGGAGGATAAGATAGCCACCCTCCCCACTGGGAATCAGGCAGTCCCAACTACAGAACCAAACTGGGACTACAGCACAGCTAAAGGAAGATGGGATCAGAGTCATTGTGCAGATGTATTCTTGAAGGACTCAGGCAAGTGTGTGCTAAGTCTTTAAACTATGGCAAATTGGCAGACATAGAACAGGAGGAGAAGGAAGTTCCTGATAAATTCCTAGATAGACTGAGAGAAGCCCTTCGCTGATTCACTGAGATTGATCCTGAAAGTGAAGAGGGAAAAGTGATCTTAAAGGTTAGATTTCTCACTCAGTTGGCTCCAGATATCCACCATAAGCTATTAAAATGGGCGTATGGACCAAATCAGTCTTCAGATAATCTGTTACAACTGGCTCAGACAGTCTATTATGGTAGGGAATATGAGGAAAAGAAAGAAAGGCAGAAAAAGACAAAGGAACAGGCGGAAGCCCTTGCAAAGGCTATGAAAACCGTTCTTAAACAGCCTGAGAAAAATGCCCAGAGGGACTCAGGTGAAAAGGGATGGGCTTGCTATTACTGTGGAAAGGAGGGTCACCTCAAGTGAGATTGTCCTCAGGCATCCAAGCTTCCCTGGCTCCATGTCTGGTCTCCAAGGGACCACACTGGAGGAGACTGACCCCAGAGGCATAGGTTTCAGGGGTCGGACTCTCAAGACAATCAGGACTGAAGGTGCCTGGGCTTCCTAACACAAGCTCCCATCCCAATTACACCTGAGGAACCCTGCATATTAATAACTGTAGGGGGCCAATCTGTCGATTTCCTTTTAGACACTGGGGCAGCTTACTCCATCCTTACTGAAGCCCCTGGCCCACTTTCTTTCGGATCTGCTTATGTAATGGGACTGTCTGGACAAGCCAAGAGTTATTATTTCCGTTCTTCTGTAAGTTGTGACTTACTCTGTGCTATTTTAACACGAGTGTTTGATCGTGTCAGAGTCTTGTCACCCCTTTTGGGGAGAGATATACTGAGTAAGGTCCATGCCTCTGTTTTCATGAATATGGAGCCTTCCCTTTCTCTCTCTTTAATTGAACAAAATGTAAATCCTAGAGTGTGGGCTGATAGAAAAACTGTGGGTTGAGCACAAAATGCTATTCCTGTAGTTGCCACACTCAAAGACACACACTTATTTCCACATAAGAAGCAGTATCCACTGAAACCTGAGGTTAAGGAAGGGTTAAAACCCAACATCGAAAATTTAAAGAAGCAGGGACTATTAATTCCCTATAACAGTCCATATAACACTTCTATTTTGGATATAAAAAATAATCAAATGTTAAATGGAGACTGGTCCAAGATTTACAAATAATAAATGAGGCTGTAGCTCCTTTACACCCTATGGTGCCTAATCCTTACACTCTATTGTCTGAAGTTCCTGAATGAGCCAAATATTTCTCAATAATTGATTTAAAAGATGCCTTCTATTCAGTGCCTTTGGTGGATGAAAGTCAGTTTCTATTTGCCTTTGAGGACCCTACACAGCCAGCTTCTCAGTAAACCTGGACACTTTTGCCCCAGGGATTTCGTGACAGTCCTCACTTATTTGGATAAAGTTTGTCATGGGATCTACAAAATTTCATAGCTCCAAAGCAGTGGTTTTACAATATGTAGATGATATTTTGCTCTGTGCTGAGACAGAGGAAGCTTGTTCATGAGCCTCAGAAGACTTCTTAAATTTTCTGGCAGGCTGCAGTTACAAGGCATCAAGAGAAAAGGCTCAGCTTTGTCAACAATCTGTTAGATATCTGGGCCTAATCATATCAGAAGGGAGTAGGGCC
>NW_011486407.1:677-1285 GCF_000754665.1 Bison bison bison | reverse complement strand
AAAATAAACAAAAATTGGAGTTTGTCACCATCAGACCTGGTCTATAAGAAGTGCTAATGGGAGTCCTTCAAATGGAAATGAATGGTTCTTCAAACTGAAATGAGTACTTCAAAATGAAATGAACATCTGTAGTCAAATATTGACTCCTAGTAGTGCTCCACGGTATGTCAGAATTGACGACAGGATTCTGCTGTCAGTCAGGGAGTGAAGGTAGGACTTCAGCACTGAGTGAGTTAGCTGGATGAGTTGCCTGATCAGACGTGGGCACTGGAAGAAATTTTCATATTTCAGCAAAATGAAAGGATATAAAGGTATAAATATACCATTGCAACAAAAATAATATAATACCTAGGAATAAACCTATCTAAGGAGACAAAAGAGTTGCATATAGAAAACTATAAGATATTAATCAAAGAAATCAAAGACAACAAAACAGATGGAGGGATATTTCATGGTCCTGGGTTGGAAGGATCCATACTGTGAAAATGACTATACTACCAAATAAAATCTACAGATTCAATGCAATCCCTATCAAATTACCAATGGCATTTTTCACAGAACTAGAACAAAACAATTTCACAATTTGAATGGAAACACAAAAGACCTCG
>NW_011486407.1:0-577 GCF_000754665.1 Bison bison bison | reverse complement strand
GCTGAATAATTACTGAAGAGAAAATTTACAATACCAAGCTTCATATATCAATTTCATTCAAGCAAAAAAAAAAAAAAAATCGTGAACTTGAACCCCAATTCATTTCAAATTACATAATCAAAGGAACAAGAGGAAAAATAATGAAGAAAGCCTATGAGACTTTCAGAAACCATCAAGTAAATCAATATATGCACAATAGGAGTACCAGAAGTAAATAAGAAAAGGGATAAAAGCTTAATAAAATAAGCTATTGTAAGATAAAATAATGGCTGAAATATATAAATATTGAGAGATAATGGACATTCATATTCAGATGAACCCCCAAATATGTTAAACCTGAAAAGGTCTATATAAGAAACATTATTATTAAATTGTCAAAGACAAAGAGAGAATTTTTAAAATAACATGAGAAAAATGACACATCACAAATTTAGGAAAGCCACTAATAGTATATATACATTTTTCTCTGCAAAAATCTTGCAGGCCAGGAGAAAGTGGAATAATAAATCAAAGTATTGAAAGGAAAATAACCACAAAATACATATACTGTAAATGACAAAACTGTTCTTCAAAAAGA
>NW_011486406.1:4729-5190 GCF_000754665.1 Bison bison bison | reverse complement strand
TCCCCGGGGAGGCGGCGCGGCTGCGCGGCGAGAGCAGCGCTCAGTCGGTCCCGGCGAGGTGCGCGGCCGGTGGGAGGGGGCCGCCCAGGACGGCCGTCGGCTCCTCGTCGGGCCACCACTCCCCCCCCCTTCAAGAAACTTTTCTTTCACTTGGAGAGGCTCTGTGTTGCCATGAAAACGGATTTTCCAAGGGGCCCGACCCTCCCCCTCAGGGGCATCGGACTGGAAAAACCGAAATGGCCAGAGAGCAGAGACAAAAAGGGGCCGCTAAACGGGGGCCCGGAGAAGAGAGCTGAGGCCGGTTCACCCCTCCGCGCCCCCCTCAACACTCCCCGCACCACCGCATGGGAGCGTTTCGGCCCGGCCGGGGCGCCGGGCAAACCACCGAAAGCTCGCAGCCCCACTGCGCCCTGCGGTCCCCAAGCCTGTCTCCCGAGCCCCGCTCCCTGACCCCCGCTCAG
>NW_011486406.1:0-768 GCF_000754665.1 Bison bison bison | reverse complement strand
TCTAATCCTGTTACCTCGCTATCCCAGAATAACTAAACTCGGGCTTTCCAGTAAGCGCGGCCTGGTGTACTGTGTTTTATCCTCTTCCACTCCCGACCACAGGTTTCTTTGCTTGAGGTCTGCTGGACTCGGGGCGACAGGAACTCCCGTTAAATTGGTCTGAATTCCACATTTCCAGCCGGCTTCCTTTGTGCGGGCTGACCATTCACCTGCGAGCCGGGGCGGGCTTCGCGGGGGGGTGGGGGGGTGGGGTGGAGGAGGGGCGGGGGCTTTCTGCGGCTTCGGGGGTCGTGCCCGCTTTTTACACCTCACTGCGGATCCCGGAGACTTAAGCTCACCACGCCTCTTGGAGAAAGGTCGGGTCTCCCTGGGAAGGCGGCACCACCCCTCCCCCGCAGGCGCTGGCACTGGCCTCCCCCGACGGTACCGCACGGGGTGGGAGGGATCCCGGTCGTGATGCACAGACCCCGGCGCAGCGCCCTCCACCCGGTGCTCCTCCCGGGCGCCTGCTGCGTCCGGGGGGGCGAGGCCTCACTACCGCTCGCTCCCCTTCCCGTCCCACGGATCCCGGGCCCCGCCGAGCGGGTCGGCGCTGCCAGTCTTGCTGCCGTGACTGGAGAGCAGGGTCCCAGGCTACCAGGTTCCCCTCCACCCGCGGTCCGCGTCCAGAGGGGTAGGGGGGCGGGAGGCAACTCTCTGGTCATATCCACCCCCTATTCGTATCTTTCACAGTGTTTGGGCGTCCGTAAAAATACCTGTCCGTCGGTT
>NW_011486405.1:10944-11342 GCF_000754665.1 Bison bison bison | reverse complement strand
TGGGTTCCAGCATCTTTGCATGACTTACATTTCCTGGGGCTCTGTGGAAATCCAGAAAGACCTTTACTTACTAAATGTTCCACAAATCCATAGCAAAATGGCTTCTCTCCACTGGTGGACTGGTAGATCAAATAGGGCAGAGAAGAGTGCAGCCTGGGAATGTACAACCTCTTCCCATTGCACCTTTGCACCTCCCCAGCCATCTCCAAAAGCTCCTTGGGACTGAGCCCTCTACTGGTTGTCCCTGGGATTCTTCCCCTTGAGTACTCCAGAGCAGGGTCTCTTTCTAAGCTCCACCTTCCAATGTGTTCTTCTCTGCCACCTCAGCTTGAGTCCCTGTGGCTATGTGCTAAGTTGTCTGGGTCACCTGACTTATCACCTGTACCTCCTCTCCCACT
>NW_011486405.1:9817-10844 GCF_000754665.1 Bison bison bison | reverse complement strand
ATGTTTCCCCATCTCCAGTTCTTTTCTCCTTGCTCTTCCTAGAGTTGTTGGTTCCTTCTCCTCCTTAGAGGAGCTCTCCTGAGTCATTGCCCCACTCCACTCATCTAAGTAGTACCCTCCTCGCCACCATTACTCTCTTATCTTAGCAACCTGGTTATTTCTTTCAGAGCACTGTTCTTCCCAGGAGTCACAGAGATGTGACTTCTAGTCCTTTGTTCTTCATTATAATTAGGTGCAAAGCTCACGATTGTGGGGAGGACTGTATGAGAAACTAAGTACAGGTCTGTGCACACAGGAGTTTCCCCAAAGTGAAGTGGCTGTTGTGATTATTAATGATATCTGGTACTAAAGGCCAGTCATCCCATGCCTACTGTAGTGACAAGCCTGTTCCACACTCAGCTACATGCAGTGACAAGTAAATACCATGTTGTTTGGAGTCTTATGTATATACTGTTCCCTTTGCTTGGAGGATTCCTATTCACCTTTCAAAATTCAGCTCAAAATCACCTGTTGCACAAGGCTGTGTTTGGCCCCACTTACCCTATTCCAGTATGGGCTGGGTTTTGTCTGTATGTCCCAACCTCCAGGACAGGGCAGGTGCCATGCAAGTGAGTGCTGACCAAAAGAGTGGGTGACTTCCTGATAATGGAGGACTTCCTGGCTAGATGCAACAAGGTGTACTGGGAGGCTCTGTGGCCTCGGAGGCACAGGCCAGAGGTTTGTAGCTGGAGCTTCAGCCCTCGCCACATCCCTTTGGCTAGTAGGCATCACTGATCTCACCTTCCCAGCCAAGGGCTAATGCACACCTGAGCTGTGTCTCTCCACCACAGAAGCACTGTTGGCTGATGCCTTACCCCTTTGGATTTGTCTCCATATCCTCCAGGTCTGCCAGGCTGTTGCTCTTCCTGTTGGCCAGGACAGCAGAGGCCGAAATAGCATCAGAGCTGAGGGAGGAAGCACACAGGCCTGCTGAAGCCTCAGACCAAAGAAGACTGGGGGCCCGGGTCTTCTTTGGCTGAGGCTTCAG
>NW_011486405.1:4351-6593 GCF_000754665.1 Bison bison bison | reverse complement strand
CTGTCCATCACCAACTCCCGGAGTCCACCCAAACCCATGTCCATTGAATCGGTGATGCCATGCAACCATCTCATCCTCTGTCATCCCCTTCTCCTCCTGCCCTCAATCTTGCCTAGCATCAGGGTGTTTTCCAATGAGTCAGCTCTTCGCATCAGGTGGACAAAGTATTGGACTTTCAGTTTCAACATCAGTACTTCCCATGGACACCCAGGACTGATCTCCTTTAGGATGGACTGGTTGGATCTCCTTACAGTTCAAGAGACTCTCAAGAGTCTTCTCCAACACCACAGTTCAAAAGCATCAATTCTTTGGTGGTCAGCTTTCTTTATAGTCCAACTCTCACATCCATGCATGACCACTGGAAAAATGGGCTTTAATTTTACTTAAATTAACATAAAGTAATTTAATTTAATGTGCTTCCCTTGTGGCTCAGCTGGTCAAGAATCTACCTGCAATGCAGTAGACCTGGGTTCAATCCCTGGGTTGGGAAGATTCCCTGGAGAAGGGAAAGGATACCCACTCCAGTATTCTGGCCTGCAGAATTCCATGGACTACATAGTCCATGGGGTTGCAAAGAGTCAGACACGACTGAGCGACCTTCACTTTCAGGCATCCTGAGAGCAGTCCTCAAGGACCAGAAGCCCAGGCCTTCAGTTGCCATGCTGTACTGTTTCAACGGAAGCCAGGATGATACCAGCACTATTTTAGCTTTCATCCCAAACCTGATGGGCTGGGAACAAGAGTGGAGCCAAGAAACAGAGCAAGGGGGCACAATGGGAGGTGGGCAGGGGGATGACCACCAGAACAAAGGGCAAAACGGTTGGGGCCACTAATAAACCACAGAGCCCAGGGCTGAGGTTCCACAATAAGAAGACAATGGCAGGTGGACAAGCCTGTAGGCTCTTCTCCATTACTAGCTACAAGCTTCTCACTGAGGACATGCCCAACTCTCAGTCCCTGCCCACTACACCCAGGCTTCCCTGGTCGGGCTTCAGGGAGAGGTGAGTTGGATGGTTACATGATGCTGGGCAAAACCAGCCCCTCTGGACTCATCATTCCATGATATCATTCTGCCTCCCATCCCTGCACCCCGTCCACATCTCCCTTTGTCCACAGGCCACCCTGGAAGTCCCTGTGGGATGCTCTGCAAGGGCCCACGCATCCTTTGATCACTGACTTCCCTAAACCTCCAGCTCAGTGGCCTTGCTTGCCATGGCTGTCCACAGGGTTGCTTTCCATAGAGTAAAGGCACAATGAGGTTGGACTGAGGGCTGGGATTGTGGTGGCCTGGCCTACAGTTTTGTCCAAGTGGCTCCCTGAGGGATCTTGGTGGAGGCCTACCCTTCTCCAGGCCTTATGCATTTCTTCATTCATTCTTTCACCAGATATTCATTGTGGACCTGCACCCCAGACACTGGGGACACAGTGAGAAATGGAACAGCCCTGGTCCCAACTCCATCCACTGACCTTGGAGGGGGGGGCCACATGGCCTCTGGTCCCTGCACTGAATTACCTTTCAGAGTCTGCATCAGGGCTCCTGAAGGCTCCTTCATTAGTCAAGTTTCTTTTGGGCTCTCTGGGGTGAGGGACCTCTTTGTCTTTGGAACCTGAGGAAGACCTATAGTGGAAAGAAACAGAAGTTAAGCACCCACACTTAAGTGGGGGCAGCTACCTCATCCCCAAATTCTAACTTTCTCCAAAGAGCTTAAATCCTGATGTTGCAGGATTGGCTAATTATAAAAATCTACTAACAACTAATATTGATTGACAGTCAGACCCCATTCTCATGACTCTGCGTGCATTACTCACATCAGCCCCACAACATGGTCACTGTTCTTATCCATGCCCACTTTCCAGATGAGCAAACTGAGGCACAGAGGACTTGGAGTGACTTGCCCCAAGTTCCACAAGTAACAAGAAGAAGAGCTGAGATTTGAACCCAAGCAGTCTGGCTTCTTCAGAGTTTGGGGCTATAATCTTCTATGGGGTAAAATTGATCCTACCCTCTTGATTCAAACTTCCTGTATTCTCTCTGAGGTCATCAGGGAGTCTTATGGTGCCAACCCCAACAGAAACACTCCCGTCATTGTGACCATTCAGGACCACTGACCCAGTGGGTAACTTCCACCTTTTCTCCCCCATCCATCCATCATGACTCTGTGTCACTGCTTCCTACTTGCCTTGCCACACCTTCCTTATCTCTTCCACCTATTTCTCCTCTTCTGCCCATTAAATGTTGGTG
>NW_011486405.1:0-624 GCF_000754665.1 Bison bison bison | reverse complement strand
CTACACACGAAAGCCCAGAGGGGGCCTGGTGCACATGGGTAGCTCTGATCTCAGTCCATCTCCATTCGTGATGACCATGAAGACAGCCTGTTGCTCCTTTGTACCACGGAGCAGGGACACATTCCACTGTCCCTGGGGATGTCACAGGCAAGTAAAGCATACCTTCTCCCTGGCATTTCTAGTTCTGTCAGACAGGAAACAGGAACCAAGCGCTGTCCCAGCTGGCGCCTTTTCCTCAACGCTTGCCTCCTGAGCGATTTTGACTTAAAGGCTCAGCCCCCATGGGTCCTGCATTGTGTCCATCCTAAAAGATGTGCTAAAGCCCCTCGTATCTGTGAATGTGACCTTATTTGGAAATAGTGTCTTTGCAGAGGTAAATATTTACAATGAGATTGTATTGGAGTAGAGCAGGTGCCTTATAGAAAGGGGACAAATACACAGAGGGAAAACAGCCATGTGATGGCAGAAGCAAATGTCGGAGTGATGCATCTACACGCTAAGAGGTGCCAAGGACTGAAGCTGAGAGAAAGGCCTGGAACAGACTCTACTCCAGAGCCTTCAGAGGAGCAACTTGCCCTGCTGACACCTTCCTTGATTTAGGACTTCTGGCCTCTAGAACTCTGA
>NW_011486404.1:4367-4852 GCF_000754665.1 Bison bison bison | reverse complement strand
GCAAGAATACTGGAGTGGATAACCATTCCCTTCTCCAGGGGATCTTCCTGACCCAGTGATCGAACTCTGGTCTCTTGCACTACAGGCTAATTCTTTACCATCTGAGCCACCAGGGAAGCCTGGGTCTAGGTGTACATGTTTTTCAAATTATCCTACTTCAATCTCACTAGGCTTCTTGGATATGTAGATTAATAATTTTAATCAAATATTGGATATTTTCAACAATTATTTTAAAATATATTTTATATACTACTCTCTTGTTTTTCTGGTAATGCCATTTCATATATATTGGTGTGCTTAATAGTGTCTTACGTAGAAGGCAATGGCACCCCACTCCAGTACTCTTGCCTGGAAAATCCCATGGACGGATGAGCCTGCTGGGCTACAGTCCATGGGGTCGCGAAAAGTCAGACATGACTGAGTGGCTTCACTTTCACTTTTCACTTTCATGCATTGAAGAAGGAAATGGCAACCCACTCCAGCGT
>NW_011486404.1:0-861 GCF_000754665.1 Bison bison bison | reverse complement strand
TCAGAGTTCAAATGATCTTTTGATGAATTTGTAGGGGAGAAAGTGGTCTCCCCATCCTATTCCTCCACCGTCTCACACCGCTTTTTATAATTGCCTGAAAGTGATAGTTGCTCAGTCGTGTCCAACTCTTTGCTGCCCCATGAAGTATACAGTCCATGGAATTCTCCAAACCAGAATACTGGAGACGTGTGGCCATTCCCTCTCCAGGGGATCTTCCCACCCTCAGATCGAAGCCAGGTCTCCTACACTGCAGGTGGATTCTTTATCAGCTGAGCCACTTGTTAATCCCTTTATAATGGCCTAATTACCTTTACTGGTACTTTTGTGTGTGTCTGTGTCTGTGTGAGTACTCAAATTATTGTTTTGCACTTTTGTTAGTCTCAAGACCTTTCTTTACCATTTCTTGAAAATTGAATCTGCTGGTAAAAGAATTCTTTCATTTTTTTAAAGATCCTGAAATGTCATTATTCCATATTTTCTCTCAGAAAACAGTTTTACGCAAGATAAAATTTGTGATTGATTTTTTTAAATTTCCTTTTTAACTTAGGCTACACCATCTCATTGCTTTCTGTCCTCCATTGTTCCTAAGGTGATATGGGCTGTGTTGATCTTTTTAGGATCCCTTGTTACATGACAAGCCACTTTTCCCTTGCTGTTTTCACAATATTTTTTCCTTTTTCTTGTGGCACTTTTGCTATAATATGTCTAGGTACAAGTGTTAGTTACTCAGTTGTCTATGTCTCTTTGCAACGCAATGGATTTAACCTGAAAGGCTCCTTTGTCCATGACATTCTCCAGGCAAGAATACTGGAGTGGATAACCATTCCCTTCTCCAGGGGATCTTCCTGACCCAGTGATCGA
>NW_011486403.1:4640-5069 GCF_000754665.1 Bison bison bison | reverse complement strand
TAAATGATTGTGAAAGGATAACCAAATACATCAAGGAGGAGGAGCAGGTTCAGCTGGGGAAGGAGGAGCTAACAGTCCTTTTGTTACCTGGGAAAGATTTCAAGAAAAAAGCAGGATGTCAGGAGCTACCAGAGATGGGTGAAAAGGAAATGTGGCAAGAGCCATGAAGGGGAGGAAATGGTTCAGAACTATGAGGTATTGAACTCCTTCCACAGCCCAGTAGAAAGCTCAGATTAAAAAAAAAAACAATTATGTTGTATTATGTAAACTGAGAAGTTGAATCAACTCATAATTGGGGCTTTCTTGGATTTATTCAAACACCTCAGTGTATTTTTAATTAGTCTGAAATGTTGTTAATGATGTATACATGTGTGTGTTCCATCGGTTTTACTTAGATTTAATTACGGACTTGGTCTTTCCTTTAAAATC
>NW_011486403.1:0-623 GCF_000754665.1 Bison bison bison | reverse complement strand
TGCTCCCCTTTGACACAGAGCCACTTTGGGCCAGCTACTCAAACTTCTCTGTATCTTGGTTACTTCATCTGTAAAAGCCTACGGTGTAGGGTCACAGAGTCCATGAGATAATCTGTGCAAAATACTTATCAGTTTACGATGTTCAATAAGTATTAGCTGCGATGATGATGGGAAGGCTGATCTATGAGATGCATTCAGGCCCAAAAGGAAGGTGAAAATACATCAGAGAAGGCTTTATAAACACGGTGACTTGACCTTGCTCTCAAAGGACGTGCTGGAGATAAATTAACGGAGAGAGGTTCACCATAAGCAGTAAATGGGGAAAAGAGGCAATGAAAATAAAAGAATGAAGGACAGAACACAGAAGCAAGATGTGCACAGATTAATGGAGGAGACTGGCCTGGTTGGTGTTTTGGAAAGTAGGATTAGACTCTTATTAACTCATTTGAAACCAAAATAGGAAATTTCCAAAGAATAGCAAGGAGAGATAAGAAAGCTTTCCTCAGTGATCAATGTAGAGAAATAGAGGAAAACAATAGAATGGGAAAGACTAAAGATCTCTTCAAGAAAATTAGAGATACCAAGGGAACATTTCACACAAAGATGGGCTCAATAAAGGACAG
>NW_011486402.1:4796-5438 GCF_000754665.1 Bison bison bison | reverse complement strand
GGTTAAAGAGATTGTCTTTAATCCATTGTATATTCTTGCCTCCTTTGTCAAAGATAAGGTGTCCATATGTGCGTGGATTTATCTCTGGGCTTTCTATTTTGTTCCACTGATCTCTATTTCTGTCTTTGTGCCAGTACCATACTGTCTTGATGACTGTGGCTTTGTAGTAGAGCCTGAAGTCAGGTAGGTTGATTCCTCCAGTTCCATTCTTCTTTTTCAAGATAGCTTTGGCTATTGGAGGTTTTTAGTATTTCCATACAAATTGTGAAATTATTTGTTCTAGCTCTGTGAAGAATACCGTTGGTAGCTTGATAGGGATTGCATTGAATCTATAAATTGCTTTGGGTAGTATACTCATTTTCACTATATTGATTCTTCCAATCCATGAATATGGAATATTTCTCCATCTATTAGTGTCCTTTGATTTCTTTCACCAGTGTTTTATAGTTTTCTATATATAGGTCTTTAGTTTCTTTAGGTAGATATATTCCTAAGTATTTTATTCTTTCTGTTGCAATGGTGAATGGAATTGTTTCCTTAATTTCTCTTTCTGTTTCCTCATTATTAGTGTATAGGAATGCAAGGGATTTCTGTGTGTTGATTTTTATATCCTGCAACTTTACTATAATCATTGATTAGTTC
>NW_011486402.1:0-897 GCF_000754665.1 Bison bison bison | reverse complement strand
AGGTTTTGAAGTAGCAGTTCAAGATGTGATCTCCTTACTAAAGCAAATCAAAACTTCAAATCGAACATTTTCCTCTTTATGCCTAGTTCAGAAGAATCTTAACTGCCTTTTCCATCCTGTAGGACACCCATGTTGGCCACTTACATTGTTAATATCTTACTGAAAAGACAGAGGAAAACAGACACTAGCAGCCTCCCTGAATGCCTTGGGGAAAATGTGCAAATATTTGGAAAATGAATCTCAAGAAAACAGAGAAAAATTCCCAGGAACCCACTAATCTGAAGGTATGTCAAGACAATCTCCTTCCTGGTAAAGAAGGACCTTATGACCCTAAGAAATGTGTATACCAATGCATAAGCCTCTTCATTCTTTGTAGGTAACACTGCATTTTTATGCTGTCAAATTCTGGGGAGGTGGGAACCAGAGAAGGAGTTTCCCAGGTGGCACTAGTGGTAAAGAACTTGCCTACCAATGTAGGAGACATAACAGACACAGGTTCAATCCCTAGGTCAGGAAGATCCCCTAGAGTAGGAAATGGCAACCCATTCCAGTATTCTTGCCTGGAGAACCCCATGGACAGAGGAGCCTGGTGGGCTACAATCTGTAGTGTCACAAAGAGCCAGACACAACTGAAGCAGCTTAGCGTGAATTCTGGATATAGAACCAGAAAAGAGAAAGTTTCTTCCAGTTGCCGTTATGACTTGCCATATCCTAATGTGATGAAAATGTCACTAGCATATTTGCATACTCTTTGGAACCTATGGTAAACTCAATTATAGCATATAATATTGCAAACAATTAAGATTTTAGAACAAAGCCATACTACCTCTTTTTTTTTTTCTACCTCTTAAAAACAACTTTTGAGAAGCAATGGACGAGTCCCTGTTCAGTTCGGTT
>NW_011486401.1:4938-5279 GCF_000754665.1 Bison bison bison | reverse complement strand
TCTTGCCTGGAGAATCCTCAAGACTAGAGGAACCATTTGGGCTTAAACTCCACGGGCTCACAAAGATCTGGACACATCTGAGCGAATGAACACATTCTTTATAAAAACTCTTAGCACACTAGAAATAGAAAACTTCCTCAACCTGATGATGGTAATGAACTGTATAACTAACATCACACTTTATAGTAGAACAGCACACCAGGCCTCCCTGTCCCTGTTCATCACCAACTTCCGGAGCTTGCTAAAACTCATGTGTATTGAGTTGGTGATGCCATCCAACTATCTTGTCTTCTATCGTCCCCTTCTCTTCTGGCCTTAGATCTTTTCCAGCATCAGGGTCT
>NW_011486401.1:0-708 GCF_000754665.1 Bison bison bison | reverse complement strand
AGAGGAGACTCTTGAAAGTGCCTTTGACTGCAAGGAGGTCCAACCAGTCCATCCTAAAGGAGATCAGTCCTGGGTTTTCATTGGAAGGACTGATGTTGAAGCTGAAACTGAAATACTTTGGCGACCTGATGCTGCAAAATATTGAGGGCAGAAAAGGATTTCAGAGGATGAGATGGTTAGATAGCATCACCAACACAATGGACATGAGTTTGGGTAAATTCAACTAGCTGGTCACAGACAAGGAGGCCTGGCATGCTGTGGTTCATGGGGTCAAAAAGAGTGGGACACCACTGAGCTATTGAAGTGAATATTACATACAATTTAAATAAACAGGGTGACAGTATGCAGCCTTGTCATATCCTTTCCCTATTTGGAAGCATTTGGTTGTTTAACATCCAGTTCTAACTGTTGCTTCTTGAGATGCAACAGATTTCCTGGAGGCAGGAAAGGTTATCCAGTATTCATATCACTTTAAGAATTTTCCACAGTTTCTTTTGACCCACACAGTCAAAAGCTTTGGTATAAACAATGAAGAATTAGATTTTTCCCCCACTCTGGAGCTCTCTTGTCACTTTGATAATCCCACACATGTTGGATATTTGATTTTTAGTTCCTCTGCCTTTATTAAATCCAGCTTGAACATCTGGAATTTCATGGTTCATGTACTGTTGAAGCCTGGTTTGGGGAATTTTGAACATTACTTTGCTA
>NW_011486400.1:4875-5235 GCF_000754665.1 Bison bison bison | reverse complement strand
ATGAGATCGCACAGTCATAACACCTGGTAAGCGTTAATGCCAAATCTGGAACCCAGCTGGAGTGCTGCCTCAGCTGATCCATCTATGAAATGAAGACGTTGGATTAGACCCGTGGTTCTCCAAGTGCAGTGGCCAGACCAGCAGCATGAACCTCACACGAGAAGTCCTTGGCAATGCAAACTCTCAGGTCTCCCCAGATCCAGAATCCTCACCACTGGGATGGGGCTCAGCAATCTGTGGTCCCACAAGCCCTTAGGGTGCTTCCTATGTGCACTGAAGTTTGGAAAACCACTGGATTCCAGGATGTCTAAGGGCCCTTCTAGACATTTTCGGGAATGTCTGAGCATTGACCTCCAGGCC
>NW_011486400.1:0-537 GCF_000754665.1 Bison bison bison | reverse complement strand
CGTTCCCTGGGAGCACCCCATGCCCCCAGATCTTTCCTTCATTCTCCTACTCATCTGCTCTCAAGGTTCCTGTCCCAATTCCTCAAGACCCTGCCTAATGTAATACCTGGCTAATGATACAAAAATAATATTATTTTCAGGTAGGGTGTGATTCCAAGTTAACATACAATGTACTTGTCTCTGAAAGGTCCTATGAAATGATGCTAAGATAGGCAATTTCAGACCCTGTGGCAAAGTAGGGGAAGAAAATTTTAGAGGATATTTAACTTCCATTATGTAAAGACACAGCAATTTAATGTGTAAACTCTCTGACCTCCAAACGTTGAAATTTAGAATGAGTTAACCACAAGGCAAACAAATATTAACACTGATGCAATTCTCTGCCATCTAATATGTATTTTAATGACCAAATTAAAAGACTTTTTTTTTTTCCTATGACCTTGTCCCCCTCAATCTAAAGATACTTACGTGTGTGTGTTAGTCACTCAGTCATGGCTGACTCTTTGCAACCTCGTGGACTGTAGCCCACCAGGCTCC
>NW_011486399.1:5053-5400 GCF_000754665.1 Bison bison bison | reverse complement strand
TGTGGAGATAAAAGGATCCCTCCTACACTGGAGGCAATGTGTTGGTGGCAACGTGTCTTTACTTTTTCAGTGAGTATGGGTCCCACTTATGACTGTCAACATGTGTGTTTCATTGCCTGGGTTCTTTCTCTGGCTATCAGAGCCCACTTGCCTGTGTGTAGGATATCGTGGAAGTGCTGGGAATCAATGCTCCCCAGGTACAAGGCTCAAACATGATTGACATGTTGGGTAGAAAACAGCCCATCTCCCTCTTTCTCTATACTGGCTCTGGTAGGTCCCCACTGGATGAAACCCAGTGGAACTGGCTTGATAATAGATCTTTTATAGGCTGTCTTGTTTTTCCCTGT
>NW_011486399.1:0-792 GCF_000754665.1 Bison bison bison | reverse complement strand
GTAATTTCCAATGCAAAAAGTTTAATTATGCTGTCATGACCAAAATCACTTATTAGGTGCCCAGTTATATGTGATGCTAAACTGGGAAGATATATAGAAAAAACTCAGACTCGGTCTCAGCCCATTCAAGAGACAATAATGAAACAGAAAGATATTCAGGATGGGAATTAAATACATTAATGAATATTTACTTTGAGTACAAATGTAGCCCCCACAGAACAGGCTTGAAACTCAAAAGACTAAAGAACAAAGCTCTGTACTGTTCTCACTTGGATGAAGAAGGTGGGGGTGGGGAGGGTGAAAGAGGTTGTTTGGATCTCTTATTCTTTTTCCAATATGCATGACCATGCTATTTGTCCTTTGGGAAAGGTGTGTGTATGGCAGTGGGGCTGGTTTAGGACTTAGATAGCTTGGAAGCCATACTCTTTCTGCTCCAAACCAGAGAAGCACAGTGAGGCACCACCTCTCCTGCAGCATGCACTAATAAAGGTGACAGACAGTGTGTGGAAGAGAGGGAGAGAGAAGAGAGTGAACAACAGCTCAAGTGAGTCAGTGAGCAGTGGAACTCCATTGTCATATATCACTGCCAGATTCCTTCTAGACTACAATTGGAGCAGGGATTTTTTTCATCCAAGGATGTGGAGGTGAGAGAAGTTAACTATGCTTAAAGCTAAGCACAAGGCTGATGACCAAGAAACCAAGAAGAGGAATCCAAATTTTGCCAAACCAAGGGGGCACTGGAGTGGTGGCTGCATGGCGCTGGAGCGACTTTGAGGAGATACCCCATGTCCA
>NW_011486398.1:4497-4931 GCF_000754665.1 Bison bison bison | reverse complement strand
AGCTTTATAGACTCAATTGATTTTCTGTAATGTAGCATAACTCCACTTTATTCTTTTAAGCACTAAACATTTGCCTTTTAATTGTAAAAAGATGCTGTGTAAAGAGAGGGGTGTAGAATGAATTATGGGGAAAAAGTTCAAAGTGAAATAATTTTAAAGTAAGGTAGTAGTGGCATTCCCAACGAATCCCACACCTCGTTATATGCTTTTTTTTCTCATTCCAACGTCCTGTCCATCACATCATTATTGTGCTTTGTGGCTTTATAGTGTCTTAATATTTTGGGGGTGCAATGACATCACTGACATCCAGAAACAACACTGACTCTTTTACATAATCTAGATGATAGTGGCTCTTTTGCTTTTTGCTGTTACTTTGTAAAGGCTTACTATGACATAGGAAGCTTTGTTGATTAAAAGATTGGCTGCTTTGGATG
>NW_011486398.1:0-627 GCF_000754665.1 Bison bison bison | reverse complement strand
TCATGTCCAACTCTTTGTGATCCCACGGACTGTAGCCTGCCAGGCTCCTTTGTCCATGAGATTTTCCAGGCAAGAATACTGGAGTGGGTTGTCATTCCTTTTCAGGGGATCTTCCTACCCAGTGATCAAACCCATGTCTCCTGCTTGGCAGGCGGATTTTTTACCGCTGAACCACCTGGGAAGCCCTATAATCCAGGTAAGCGGGTACAAAGTAAGTAGAAAGTCACATTGACTCCCTACAGAATTGGGAAAAATTCTCTTCTTTCAAGAAATGCAACCACCATTTTAAATTTAACCTCATGTTGTGAATTTCAGAGTCAATAAATAGATTTGCACTTTTTTATAAATCACTTTAAAATAAAACTCTTCAGGTTTCAAACTTTAATCTCTATTTTTCCAATTTCAAAGGTAAAATATTCTTATAAAGATCAAATAAAATAAAAACGTATAAAAGAGATAATGAAATTGTCTCTCATCTCCTTCACTTGGAAAATCTGTGGAAATATTCTCTGTTTATAGCTTTGAGAACATTCCTTAAGAGAATTTTCTTGGGGGATATACAAATATATTTCTTTGCAAAAGTGAGACAATACTGAAAAGATAGTTATTCTTCATGTGTATTTCTAA
>NW_011486397.1:4751-5845 GCF_000754665.1 Bison bison bison | reverse complement strand
GGGCATGCCTTGTCTCTTTCTTTCTCTCCTTTTCCTGGGCCCTGGCCTCCTTCTCCTGTTCTCTGTTATAAAAGATATTGGTGGCTGTCTGGACCATCTCATCTAAAGAGGCAGCAAGGTCCTGCTGTTGTAGCTGTTGTAACTTAATTCTGATATCTGATGCACATTGGGACAGGAATTTGTCCTTTAAAATCACCTGTTCCTTGTAAGAGTCTAAGTCCAGATTGGTAAACTTTTGGATTGCCTCTTTAAGCCTTTCCAGAAAGGCAATGGGGTTCTTATTGGGCTCCTGAGTTATTGCTGAGACTGGGCACAGTCCCACAAGTAATAGGATTCTTTCTGTTTGCATAGGTAGACTTCCTTAGGGGTGAGTCTTTCTGAAGCTTATCCTACCCAGAACTGTTGCAACCTGAGAGCCAGGCATCCCCGGGTCAGGGTGCAGATCCCCAGGCAGGCTGAGACGTGACAGCCTCCTAGAGATCGAATCCCCAGGCAGGTCAAGGCATGACAGCCTCCCGAGAATTGGGTCCCTAGGCAGGTCAAGGCGTGATGACCTCCTGGGACCCCTGGGACTGGAGGATCCCCAAGCAGGTTGAAGCATGACAATCTTCGAAGACCAGATCCCTAGGCAGGTCAAGGTGTGATGACCTCATGGAACCCCCGAACTGGAATTTGGACGTCCCCAAGCTCTCCAGTGTGGCCAGTGCTGGGTAGAATTAAGGGGTTTGTAAATAATTGCTAGTTTGCCCACTGTGGATGGGAATAGATATGATGTAAATTCATCCTACCTAGTACTGTTGCAACCTGAGAGCCAGGCGTCCCTGGGTCAGGGTGCAGATCCCCAAGCAGGCTAAGGCATGACAGCCTCCTAGAGATCGAATCCCCGGGCAGGTCGAGGCGTGACGGCCTCCTGGGACCCCTGGGACTAGTGGATCCCCGAGCAGGTTGAGGCGTGACAACCTTTCGAGGACCAGATCCCTAGGCAGGTCAAGGTGTGATGACCTCCTGGGACCCCCCCAGACTGGAGTTGGGCGTCCCCAAGATCTCCAGTGTGACCAGTATTGGGTAGGATTAGGGGGTTGGATATTATAGAG
>NW_011486397.1:0-656 GCF_000754665.1 Bison bison bison | reverse complement strand
GTAGCGGTTACAACAGACAATGCAGAAATACAAAGGATTATAGGAGACTATTATGTACAACTATATAGTAATAAAATGGATAGCCTGGAAAATGTACAGATACTTAGAAAAGTTCAATCTTTCAAGACTGAACCAGGAAGAAATAGAAATTATGAACAGCCCAATTACAAGCACTGAAATCAAAACTATGATCAAAAATCTCCCTCCCAAAAAAAGCCCAGGACCAGCTGGCTTCACAGGAGAATTCCATCAAACATTTAGAGAAGAGCTAATGGCTATCCTTCTAAAACTCTTTCAAAAAATTGCAGAAGAAACACTTCCTAACTCATTCTACAAGGCCACCATTACTCTGGTAGCAAAACCAGACAAAGACAACACTAAAAAAGAAAACTACAGGCCAATATCATTGATGAATATGGATGCAAAAGTCCTCAACAAAATTCTTGCAAACACAGTTCAACAAGTATTAAAAAGCTCATACACCTTGATCAAATTGGGTTTATTCCAGGGATGCAAGGATTCTTCACTATATGCAAATCAGTGTGACACACCATATTAACAAATAGAAAGATAAAAACCATATGATCATCTCAATAGACCCAGAAAAAGCTTTTGACAAACTTCAGCACCCATTTATGATTTTAAAAATGGGCATA
>NW_011486396.1:4902-5396 GCF_000754665.1 Bison bison bison | reverse complement strand
CTGCAGATGGTGATTGCAGCCAGGAAATTAAAAGACGCTTACTCCTTGGAAGGAAAGTTATGACCAACATGCTGCTGCTGCTGCTGCTAAGTCACTTCAGTCATGTCCGACTCTGTGCTACACCATAGACAGCAGCCCATCAGCGTCCCCCATCCCTCTGATTCTCCAGGCAAGAACACTGGAGTGGATTGTCATTTCCTTCTCCAATGCATGAAAGTGAAAGTGAAGTCGTTCAGTCATGTCCGACTCTTTGTGACATCATGGACTGCGGCCTACCATGCTCCTCCATCCATGGGATTTTCCAGGCAAGAGTACTGACTAACCTAGACATCATATTAAAAAGCAGACACATTACTTCATCAACAAAGTCAAGGCTATGGTTTTTCCAGTGGTCATGTATGGATGTGACAGTTGGACTGTAAAGAAAGGTGAGCACAGAAGAATTGATGCTTTTGAATTGTGGTGTTGGAGAAGACTCTTGAGAGTCCCTTGGA
>NW_011486396.1:0-592 GCF_000754665.1 Bison bison bison | reverse complement strand
GACCTGCATATAGGTTTCTCAAGAGGCAGATCAGGTGGTGTGGTATTCCCATCTCTTGAAGAATTTTCCACAGTTTGTTGTGATCCACACAATCAAAGTCTTTGACATAGTCAATAAAGCAGAAATAGATGTTTTTCTGGAACTCTCTTGCCTTTTTTATGATCCACCAGATGTTGGCAATTTGATCTCTGGTTCCTCTGCCTTTTTTAAAACCAGCTTGAACATCTGGAAATTCACAGTTCACGTATTGCTTAAGCCTGGCTTCGAGAATTTTTAGCATTACTTTACTAGTGTGTGAGATGACTGGAATTGTGCAGTAGCTTGTGTATTCTTTGGCATTGCCTTTCTTTGGGATTGGAATGAAAACTGACCTTTTCCAGTCCTGTGGTCACTGTTGAATTTTCCAAATTTGCTGGCATATTCAGTGCAGCAGTTTCTCAGCATTACTTAATAGGTTTGGAAATAGCTCAACTGAAATTCCATAACCTCCACGAGCTTTGTTCAGAGTGATGTTTCCTAAGGCCCATTTGACTTCACATTCCAGGATGTCTGGCTCTAGGTGAGTGATCACACCATCGTGATTATCTGGGTC
>NW_011486395.1:20584-20906 GCF_000754665.1 Bison bison bison | reverse complement strand
GCAGCCTACCAGGCTCCTCCGTCCATGGGATTTTCCAGGCAAGAGTACTGGAGTGGGGTGCCATTGTTAACAACAGATGGATTGCACAAGAAAATTTTTGTATGATAAGACTAACTCTTCGGTGTGGTACTAGAGTGGTAGATACATGATTCTATGCATTTGTAAAAACCCATCGAATTTTACAGAACACAGAGTAGAATTAAAATCAACCAAGATACCAGGGCATCCTAGGATGTAATGAAACATGTGACAAATGAATTTCAGTATATTATAAATGCATGACATAACCTCAGTGAAGCCTGTGAGGGAAAAAAAGCCAATT
>NW_011486395.1:19803-20484 GCF_000754665.1 Bison bison bison | reverse complement strand
AGTTTCTTATAAATGTAAATGCATACAATATATTTATCATATGATTCAGTAATCCTGCTCTTAAGTATTTACCCAAGGTAACTGAAAGACTATATACTCACATCAAAAACCCTGTATTCTAATGTTTAAAGAGTAGCTTTATTCATAATCACTCCAAACTAGAAATAACCAAGATGTCTGTTAAAAGACAACTGTCAAAAACAATGTTATAGCTATACAATGGAATATTAGTAGGCAATTACAAAAAGCATACTTGATTCATGCAACAAGGTGGATGAATCATAAATGTATTTTTACAAGTGAAAAAAAAAAAGTGTATTCAAAGGCTATATATTGTATGATTCTACCTATCTGACATTATGGCTTCCCTTGTGGCTCAAATGGGAAAGAATCTGCCTGCAATGCAGGAGACCCAGGTAAAACTATAGGGGTGGAAAACAGATCAGTAGCTGCCAGAGACTGAGGTAAAGGACTGCTGCTGCAGCTAAGTCGCTTCAGTCGTGTCCGACTCTGTGCGACCCCATAGACGGTGGCCCACCAGGCTCCCCCGTCCCTGGGATTCTCCAGGCAAGAACATTGGAGTGGGTTGCCATTTCCTCTCCAATGCATGAAAGGGAAAAGTGAAAGTGAAAGTCGCTCAGTCGTGTCCGACTCTTTGCGACCCCGTGGTCTGCAGCCTAC
>NW_011486395.1:18734-19584 GCF_000754665.1 Bison bison bison | reverse complement strand
CCCCTGGGTTGGGAAGATCCCCTGGAGAAGGAAATGGCAACCCACTCCAGTATTCTTGCCTGGAGAATCCCATGGACAGAGGAGCCTGGTGAGTCACAGTCCATGGGGTCACAAAGAGTCAGACACAACAGAGCAACAAAACACACAACCTTTACATCACTTGGTTAATGTAGTGTTTGCCATGCCTCTCCTTTGTAAAGCTAGTATTTTTCCTTTTCCCTACTAAACTTTGGATATGAGTCACAGTCTAGCCCACCCTAGGAGAAGATTAGGTTCCATCTCCTAGAAGAGTGAGTATCAACCTGTATTATTTGGAATTCTTTTGTAAGCAAGACTTGTCTCTTCTTCCCCATTTATCTATTTATTTAAGCATTTCTGATTAACTTGGGAAAACAGTATTTTTACTGGATAATCTAAGGCTAAACACAAAAAGAACTGTATATATACATTGCATTCTAGTTGATAAATTTCTTTCTCACAGCAACAATTCTAAAACTACTTTACATTAATGTGTGTGTATGTGCATACTCAGTCATGTCCACCTCTTTGTGACCCCATGGACTGTAGCCTGCCAGGCTCCTCTGTCCATGGGATTCTCCAGGCAAGAATACTTGAGTGGGTAGCCATTCCCTTCTCCAGGGGATGTTACTGACCCAAGGATTGAACCTGGGTCTCCTGCATTGCAGACAGTTTCTTTACCATCTGAGCCATTAGGGAAGTCCACCTTTCATTATTATTGTTGAAAAAATAAGTAAACAAATTGTGGTAACAGGACCGAGATTTCTCCCTATCAGGGAAAGAACTTTAAAAATAAGTAATGGGGTTCGGTTCAGTTCAGTCACTCACTGGT
>NW_011486395.1:17736-18634 GCF_000754665.1 Bison bison bison | reverse complement strand
GACAGGCCCCAGCAAGATGGTAGGAGGGGCAAAATCATGTTTAGAATCAAACCCCATACCCGCCAGAGACACCCGGAGGGCTAAAACAAAACCTTGTGTGCACCAGGACCCAGAGACCACACAGAGACTGAGCCAGACCTGTGTTTCAGTCTCCTGCAGAGGTATGGGTGAGCAGTGGCCTGCTGCAGGGGCAAGGGCTCTGGGTGAAGCTACCTGGGTCACACATCCTGTGGTATAAGCCCTCTTAGAGGAAGTCGCCATTAACCTCACTATAGAGCCACCAAGCAGACGACCCAAAAACTGCAGAACAATTATACCAAAGAAATTCTCATACTGTTAAGAAAGTTCTAGGACCCACAACAGATTTCCCAACCTGGGGATCTGGCAAAGGGACTGAGAACCCCCAGAGAATTTGACTTTGAGGTCATAGGGATTTGATTACAGAACTTACACAGGACTGGGGTAAAAGACTCTTGGAGGGCACAAACAAAACCTTGTGCACACCAGGACCCAGGAGAAAGGAGCAGTGACCCCACAAGAGACTGACCCAAACTTGCCTGTAAGTGTCCAGGAGTCTCCAGCAGAGGCATGGGTTGGTGGTGGCCTGCTGTAGGGTCGGGGGCACTGAGTGCAGTAGTGCATGCATGGGACCTTTTGAAGGAGGTTGCCATTGTCTTCATTACCTACCAAGGTTTGGTCTCAGGTCAAACAAGCAGGAGGGAACACAGCCACACCCATCAACAGAAAATTGGATTAAAGATTTACTGAGCATGGCCACAAAGACTGAGCATCAGTTTGCCATGAAGTGATGGGACTGGATGCCATGATCTTAGTCTCATGATGTACTCTGCATATAAGTTAAATAAGCAGGGTTACAATATACAGCCTTGACATACTC
>NW_011486395.1:12725-16083 GCF_000754665.1 Bison bison bison | reverse complement strand
AAGAGTTAGTATATATACATCTATTTCATTTATTTGTCTGCCAAGAGGGTCTAGAAGCAATCACATCTCACTCAGTACCAATGAGCACATCCAGTGCCCAGATCTTGGCTTTTAAATACTATCCTCTAATAAAAGGAACTTGGGTTCCTTGGTGAAATGGCTGAATCTAGGGATTGAGTACACTACTTGTATACAGTAATACAATGACATCCATATTATTACTTGACATATATTTAAAATATTGGCAAGTAGTTAGACAACTGAGAAAATTTCTATGTGAGCCATTGGTGTAGGGGCTGAAAAACCTCTAGCAGCTGAATAGAGTCTATGTGTAAGAGCCATTGTGTATGGCTGTGTACTACAAAACCCTATAGGCATCATTCATGTAGAACACAACATAAATAGCTCCCTTCTGGTTGGGCAGCATACAATACGTATAATCATACGAGTGCCACACTATGCGGTCAGCAGTCTGCAATGTTTGCTTGATCCCCTTCACCAAATTAGTGCCAACATCACTGCCAGGACTTTGAGTTCCTCTATAATTTGGACCTTTTTCAGCCAAATAGCTCTCCAATGAATGTTCCTTAATCCGTCCTCCATTCTAAAGACACCACAGTCTCATCAAGCAGTTTGTTTAGGATTTTCTCACACTCGTCTCAGTTAATACTGCTCTTCTACTCCTTTCCTCACCAACTCCATCTCCATTAGAATACTACCTGCTTGTCTTCTCCCAAGAAGCTTCAATTAGCTGTAACCTCATCAGCCTTTGAAGCCTCATAAAGAGAAGAGAGTCATTTTTGGCATTTGTCCTATTCTTCGTCTTATAAATCTGAGTTCAGGATTCTTATTCATCATGATGTCCTGTAATAGGACCTCCACAAAATGGTTGTGTAAGCTATGCATCCTAGTCCAAGCACTGCAGCTGTGCAGTGTACAACCTGCACAACACTATGGGGCAATTCTGAATCTTTAATGCTTTCCATGTAAGTATCTTGAAAATGACTATTTAACTGAAATGGAAACATAAACTTTACAGTTCTACAAAAGCTACAGAATATATGACATACATTGATTTCTCACTCATGTCCAGGAAAGATGGTTGTATAAAACAAGTTTTTACTATCTAATTAAAATAAAAACCATTTAGTACCTGAAAAATCTCTAGATATGGAAGTTTAAAAGCCTCTTCCAAGCACCCAATTCTTATGGAATTTTTCATTCTTAATATCTACTACCACAACAAAAACAATGTTTATTTCCTGTAGTGCTTTTCCCTTCTCCATCTGGCTAACTTTTTCCCATCTTTCAGTACTCAATGCCATCTTCAGAAGGCTTCCTGAATTGTTTCTCACCTCTGTAGGGCTGATACTCTAGTGGATCCCACAGTACCCAGTTATTTCTATTAATATTATATAGTGACAGTATCCTTTCAAGTTGATGCCCTTCATTAAAACATAAGGTCCTTCAGGCAGAAACTGTGATTTCATTAGTAATTTCTATTTCCCCAGTTCTGAGTACAGTCAATATTTAGCTGCTATTTTTAAAAAATGCTTATTGAACTAAATTCATTCATTCAATCATCATTCATTTACTTAACAAATATTTACTAAGTATGGAAGTATATGCCAGGCATTATGCTAAGCTTAAATATACAGCAGTGAATAAATCATATAAAAATCTGTGCCTTCATCATATGTTTAATGGTAAAAAGTGCTATGGAAAGACATAAAACAAAGAATGGTAGAGAGAGTATTGGGAGTACAATTATAAATATAGTGGTCAGAAAAAAAAAAGCCTTAGTGAAAGTTGACATTTGAGTAAAGAGGTAAGGAAGGAGAAATATTAAGTCAAGTGGATTTCTGGAGGAAGAATATACCAGACAGTAGCAACAGCCAGTGCAAAGCCCCTGAGACATGGATAAGACTGATATGTCCAGAGCAGAGTGAGCCAAGGCAGGAGTTACTAGTGATGGGGCCAGAAAGGCAATCAGACACCAGATTATGATGGTATTACCTTACATAGATGGGAAAGGGAAAGAAAAATGTGAAGAAATAGGGTATCACAGCAATTAGAAAACACAAAATAAGATGACTGAAAAAAAGTCCAAATGTATCAGCAATCATAATAAAAGGGAAGAGCTTAAATTCCTCTATTAAAAGAAAAAGAAATACTGGGTTTTTTATATCATAAGAGGCAAAATGTTAAAAATATTTACAATAAATGAATTGTTGAAGATATTTCATAAAAATTCGATCAAAATGTAACCAATGGTAATATCAGACAAAGTTAAGTTTCAGTCAAAAAACATTAGACAAAGAAGTATATTTTATACTGATAAAAGTATGGTCTACAAAGAAGCTATATCAGCCTTGAATCTCTTTGCACAGATCAAAAAATTTAAGAGGACTAAACTACATAAAACAAAAACTGAATGATATAAGGAAACCAATTGGTAAAACACAAATTCAAACCTTTACTATGGCTTGACTTTGACCATTAGGGCCATGGACCTTTAGGATCTCCCTGACCAGGGTACCTACAGCTCTTTCTGCCTCACTGCGCTATTTCATAAGTGCACTCTCATCTCAGCCTTTGCACAGACTGTTTCCTCTGCTTAGAACATCTTTCCTCAGATAATCACATGCCTTGCCCCCTCCCCACTTCATTTAAGTCTCTGCACAAACACATGAAGTAAAAGCATTTGCATGGAATTTGTACTGGCATTTGACATAATTGGTCTTGGACTCCCTTATTTGTACTTGTTCTCCACTCCTCTTGTCCATTCTGCTCAAATGTTACCTTATCAGAAAGGTCTGCTCTCACACCTTATCTAAAACAGCACCCATCCCCTACTACCATCCCTGTCACTTGCTATTTTATCTGTTCTGTTTTTCTTCTTACCACCTGAAACATTATAGATTTTATTTATTTATTGTCTGTCTCCTCCAACCTGAAGGTAAGTTTCATAAGAGCACAGTCTTTGTTTCATTAATTGCTATATCCTCCACACCTAAGACAGGGCCTGGCACATGGTAGGTCTTTGATAAATAACTGTTGAACTAATAAGTGAATCCTAGTGGATAATTTACACACTCACTCATATATGGATAAACTGAGCGACTTTACATTAGACTATGAAGGATCTGAACGCAGTTAACAAGCTTGAGTTAGCATTAGCTACTTCAATGTAGCTAATTGAAGTGAAAGTGAAAGTAGCTCAGTCGTGTCCGACTCTTTGCGACCCCATGGACTGAAGCCTACCAGGCTTGTCCGTCCATGGGATTTTCCAGGCAAGAGTACTGGAGTGGGGTGCCATTGCCTTCTCCAGGGGATCTTCCTGACCCAGGGATCAAAC
>NW_011486395.1:9956-11709 GCF_000754665.1 Bison bison bison | reverse complement strand
TGGGATGAATGCATTCATAACTCAATTCATGATGCCAAATCTACAGAGCAATTTCCTCAACTTAGTGAGTAGAAAATTATTGATTCATAATTCCCTAATTTCTCAAACACCATCAGCCATATCCGACTCTTTGCGACCCCATGGACTGTAGCCTGCCAGGCTCCTCTGTCCATGGAATTCCCCAGACAGGAATACTGGAGTGGGTTACCATTTCATTACCTCATTGTAAACTTCCCTAAATAGCCCATAGTCATTCTTCATCATGGTGCTCAAAACAAGAGCAAAGTAAAATTTATGCTCTCCTTTGATATCACTTAATCCTTATTCTCCCAGTAGGAAAAGATGGAAAAGCTTATTCACTGGTCAGTAATTACTTCTATATTCTGTGTACCCTTAACTAGGATTTGACACCTCTTTTAGGGTACACCAGGCACAGGACTTTTTATCTTCATGAGAGGGCTATTCCTAATTTTTCCTGTGATGAAATGACCTTTGAATAGTCTGAGTAAATAATCCTTTAAATTAGGGTGGAAAAAAAAGGTAGATAAAAGGTATATACCAGGAAAGTTAAATATAGCACAGCCTGTTTTCTAAGAAGAAAAGCAGCCAATAAGAATAGCTGCATGGGCATCATTCATTCTGCACCACTTTCTGGGATTTTAATACTGTGTGCTTCAGGAGGACAATACACCAGTATGCTCTATAACTCATCCATCTCCTTGGCAGGCTTTAGCACTTTCGAGACTATACATTTCTGTTTGATGTACTCTAAGTCTTCAATTTAACTCATACTTGTCTTTTATTTAACACTCCTTTGAAATAAAATCTCCACCTTCTCTCCTTAACTAAATCTTACCTACCTTTCTAAGTACAGGTTAAATCTCACCTCCTTGAACCTTTTTCTCATCTTACCCCAGGAATCACTGTCTTTGCTGAATTCTGAAATCACTTATTAGGGGCAATGAATGCACTGTGAGCAAGTCACCAGGAGGAACACAAAGATAAGACATTGTCCCTTTACCTCATTCATGCTCACCTTGCCCATTCCTATCTATTTAGACAAATGAAGTGAAAGGGCATTCCTATCTATTTAGGCAAATGAAATGAAAGAAAAATATACCATGGTAGAAGAAACACTGCCAGTAATTAACTGCCTGAGAATTTAGAGAAGGGAGAAATCATCAAGCCCTGAGGTAGTTTGAAAAAGATATGCCAAAAAGACACTGGAACTAGGGCTAAGGGAATGGGTAGAATTTATATAGATGTAAAAGAGGGCATTATAAGTGGACAAGACAGAAGTAAATGAAGAATTGAGATAGGAAGAAAAAAAAAAAAGCTATGTTCCAGGAGCAGGAAATAGGAAAAACTCTGAACACTGTTCTTTCATGTGCCTGATCCTATGCCTCACCATAGTAGTTGCTCAGAATGCATCATTGAGTGAACAGAGAAAGGTGATAATATTTTTACCGATAATAATCTGCTATTCAGTTAATATGTGAACAGAAGATAGCTTTGTGTTAAGGAAGTATGAGAGTGTTAAATTGCCACAAACATGAAATGTTAGCTTGTTATATCTCACTGATAGGCAGTATTATTAAGATAAACCAAAGGGATTTACCTTTAAAATTTTAGTTGAAATGAATAATAAAATATAAATATCATTGAAATAATTAACATTGCTAATGGTTGTTCTCTATATTTGATGGTCCAAGATAGCAATATTAAAGCCAAATATATATAAAACTCTATGCAG
>NW_011486395.1:5147-7125 GCF_000754665.1 Bison bison bison | reverse complement strand
CCGACTCTTAGGGACCCCATGGACTGCAGCCTACAAGGCTCCTCCATCCATGGGATTTTCCAGGCAAGAACACTGGAGTAGGTTGTCATTGCCTTCTCCTCTGTTTCTCTGAAGAATCCTAAATAATACACCAATGCTTTTGTGGGATATAGAAAGCATGGGTTTTTATATCACCTGGTGATATGCTTTTAGAAGATTAACCCCAAACTTCCAAGGTATAAAATGACAGCAGGAAGGAATGGTTGTCTTCAAGTTTTTAAAATTTCCATAGGGAAGACATAGAAACTCACCATAGACTTTTATAAAATACCAATTATTTTGAGTAATATTTGAGTAAACCTCAAATTCATCTTCTGAAAACCTGAACTTAAGAGTGATTAGCCATAGGACTTGGAAATGTGGGAACAGAACTTCACTGAAGAGTCAAAAATCAAACTTGTCAAGAACAAAATCTCTCTTTCCCAACCCTAAACAATGTCCCTCAGAGACAGAACTAACACAATATCCTTAAAGGAGAAAATTAGAATATGAAGGGCAAAATCTCTAAAAGGAATTTCCTGCTTTCACACCAATACTCTGCTGACTACATTGACGGTGTGTAGAAAGCGAAAATGGGAATCCTTTGGGTTGATTGGGCAGAGGCACATGGAGTACCAGTCTGGGAAAATAGCAGCCCTACTCATGGACCAAAGACTGAGCACACCCAGGAGAAGTAGAAGCATAGCTGGCATTGACCAAAGTCATACCCCACACTGGCTACTTCATACTAGCATTTGATCATTTAACTCTCATGGAAACTATCTGAAAGAGATATTTTAATTTCCATCTTAAAATGAGGAGACAGGCATCAAGAGACTAACCGTCAAGCTAACTTTAGAGGTTAACACAACTAGCAAATGACAGAGTCAGGAGTCAGCCCATATCTTTCTGACTCCTCCCTTTAAGCAACTCTACCTTCCTGTGTTGATACTGACTCTTCACTCCCAGGGCTTTACAGCCTCTTCTTTCACAGACATTCAAAAACAATGCCATGCTTAACTCATTCAGCATGTAAAAATCAGAGGCTCTCTCTAGAGAAAGCCAAAATACCAGTATGAAAAATGGAAATCACAATCTGACAATTTGCCATATCTGAAGAGGTGAGTGCTACCATCTTTTTTGCTAATATATCCCATTCCTGAAAGTGTTGTATAGCTGATAATTTTTGTTTAAATTAAAATGAAAAAAATGGGTTTCAAAACTGTTAACAGTATCATGACAGTAATTCAAATAATTTCTTAAACTGAGAAGTCTCAAAACCAGAGTTGGAAATAACTAGTTTGAATGCTTTTTAAGAAAATGATTCACAACCCGGAACTGTGAAGTTCTAGATTGTTCTTTGCCAGAGGGAAGCAGAGAAATAATCTATTATAACCCACACCTCAACCTTCCTGTCCTATGCTTCTGGTCTCTCTAATAGCATTAACATCTCTCTCCTCCTTAAAACATCTGAACACCGCTATGTTCTGTCAGTTTGCTAATTACTATAATTGTATCTCTGCAATCATTTTCTTCCTGCTCCCTGTCTGTTGCAACCACTGGTATCCTAGTTCAGATCCTTTTTAACCCTTACCTCTGAAGTGGCTTCCTTCCCTGTTTCCAGTTCTTCCTACTCTATTTACGTTAAGCCAGAGTTTTATCTACTAAAACACATCAGTCTATTAACACAAAGCACACAAATCATCTTCTAAACTTCTAGTGATTCCCTATTGCCAAACTAGAAACAAGCAAAAAGTACAAAACAAACTTCAAAGCAAAACACAGTTCTCAATTTTGTGTTAAAGGCCTCCTGTGATCTGATCACTGTTCATTTTTCCAGACAAGATGGCTTCCCAATATCCCATGCCCTGCACCCTATTCTGCAGTCAAAGAAGACAATGCAATAGGTCCCTAAAACAACACCTTTCATCTCCTCCTAGAGCTTTATTTTTTTTTTTTT
>NW_011486395.1:1251-2524 GCF_000754665.1 Bison bison bison | reverse complement strand
CCAATTAAGATCAAAACACATTCATTCCTGTACTTTAATAAAGGTCTTCTCAGTGTTGATGACTATGTTCCTGCTGGAGGGATGCAAAAATAAATATGTGAAAAGTTACTTGTAAGCATCTAGTACATAAATATTTGGCATTTTGTAATATCATTTCATTCTCCTCTATTTCCCAATTTATATCCTGTTGATTTTTGAATTTTGTTAACTTTTTGGCATTGAAAATAGATTCAGTTTTCAGAGTGATGTGCCATTCTTGACATATATAACATTTTCCCTTTCTAAATAATTCTTTTTTAATTAAGGGGGAAAGCACATAAAAATAAATCAAAATGCTGAACTGAATATTCATTATGGTCTTGATTATATAACAAATGTTCACAGAATTAGTAAGTGAATACTCAGCATTACAGAGAAATTTTTGTTCAATGGAGAACTCTGTATCTTTTATATCACAGCTCTGGTCCTATTCATTGTCTTTGAACTATTTTGCATCTCTTTGTAAATTATAGGTAACTGATAAATATACAAACTCCATCTTGTCTGAGATTAAGTCTTGAGACTTAACTTCCACTCCCTCTAGAGAAACCAGTTTGGGGTCTTACTTGCAGACTGGACTGGATTCTATCACTTTGCCCAAATTGTCCATTCTTCCAGTTTTCTTCAAAATCTGGCTACAACCCTCCAAACTAACATAACCAGTTTCTCTCCCTCCTGCCTGACTCAGAGTCACCAAGAACTAAAACCTGGCTACCCAGATCCCTGTTGAAACTCTGGGCTCACTTGCAGCTGGCCTTTCCCCCCTAGGACCTGAAGAAATCTTGCAAGCTAAATCACCAAGACTCCATATAAACTTTGAAGGACTCACTATTACAGCAGTGATCAGGCATGGGCTAGAATTTTGCATAGACAAGCCATTGCCTGGACCACTAAGGAAGTCCAGTGAAATGATCAGGTCATGTACCCCTTATATAAGAGGTAACCAAGACTATGGACAACATGGCCGAGAGCATGACCATACTAACTTGACAGCTTCAAGAAAGGCAATGAACTTTGCTGCCTAATTGACTGGTGCTCACCTAATTCTGGCTTCCAGAAAGGGTGCATGTGCAGTAGGTGGACACACTATTATACATGTGGTCCAGAAAGCTTCTGTGACATCTTCACGTAATCACATGTGAGATGCCAACAGAGAAATCTCTGTCAAGTATCTGCAATTCTGACTTTTGAGCTAAAGGTTTTCCTCCACCCATTTCTTGGAATCAAGTGGACT
>NW_011486395.1:0-1151 GCF_000754665.1 Bison bison bison | reverse complement strand
TGGGCTGCCATCTATGGGGTTGCACAGAGTCGGACACGACTGAAGTGACTTAGCAGCAGCAGCAGCAGTTACCCTTAGTGTTTGACTGTTGACCCTTCAACATGACTCTCTATGTTTCTCTTTTTCACTTGAGGCAACCCTCCTTTTGAAATGCCTGGTCTCTGGGATACTAGAACAACTTACCTTTGCCAGCGAATCTCAACAGATGGTTTCACTGGTTTTACAGGCACAATGCCAGCAAGAGTCCTGGAAAGACTATTTCGTAGACATCCGCTTCCTCCACTCAGGAGGTTTATAATCACCTCTGTGTTGTTCAGTGACTCATGATATTTGTCTTGAACAAAAGTGGAAACTGACTGCACTGAATTTTATCTGAACCCTGTACTCCTAGAAAGCAGCAACAGTTAAGAAATTTGCTTTCCCTTTCCAGAAAAAAATAAATGCAAAGGACTACCTGCCCTTGGTATTCAGAGATAAAGACCTACCTTCACCATTCCTCATGGCTCCTCCTGACACCCCTAAGACTTCCTGTCTACCCTGCCTCATGACTCCCTTGTTTACTACTTGCCTGTGTAAAACTTCAGGTGTTCTTTCTGCTTTGAGATGTTCCTAATTAATGAACATTCTCCCAAGTGCAATGTTATGTACGTGCATGCTAAGTCGCTTCAGTCATGTCCAGCTTTTTGCAACCTTATGGACTGTAGCCCACCAGGCTCCTCTGTCCATGGGATTCTCCAGGCAAGAATAATGGAGTGAGTTGCCATGCCCTCCTCCAGGGGATCTTCCTGACTCAGGGATCCAACCCATGTCTCTTGTGTCTCCTGAACTGGCAGGCAGATTCTTTACCACTATTCCACCTGGGAAGCCATTATCTAGGTGTCAATCTCTTTAATCCCTGTTAATTGATCAGAATTGAAAGTGTGACAGGTTCCTGGAATATCTAATTTCAATAAGGAAACCCAAGCAAAGCCTTCCCAACCCTGTCCTCTCTCTTGAGAACATGAGTGGAGGAGGATTTGGCAGACTACTTCAGATATATCTTGAAACTGTCACCTGGCTCACAGCCACAAAACATGACTTGGACATTATTCCTATGAGATAGGAATCTACTCTTGCCTTAAAAGTGTTCAGCCTTCAGAGAAAGTCCCTTG
>NW_011486394.1:4999-5486 GCF_000754665.1 Bison bison bison | reverse complement strand
TATACTGAGCAAGGCCCATGCCTCTGTTTTCATGAATATGGAGCTCTTCCTTTCTCTCCCTTTAGTTGAACAAAATGTAAATCCTAGAGTATGGGCTGATGGAAAATCTGTGGGTCGAGCACAAAATGCTATTCCTGTAGTTGTTAAGCTCAAAGACCCACACGTATTTCCACATAAGAAGCAGTATCCACTGAAACCTGAAGTTAAGGAAGGGTTAAAACCCATCATCAAAAATTTAAAGGAGCAGGGACTATTAATTCCCTGTAACAGTCCTTGCAACACTCCTATTTTGGGTATAAAGATATCGAATGGTAAATGGAGACTAGTTCAAGATTTATGAATAATAAATGAGGCCGTAGTTCCTTTAAACCCCATGGTGCCTAATCCTTATACTCTATTGTCTGAAATTCCTGAATGAGCCAAATATTTCTCAGTAACTGATTTAAAGGATGCCTTCTATTCAGTGCCTTTGGCGGAAGAAAGTCAA
>NW_011486394.1:0-1026 GCF_000754665.1 Bison bison bison | reverse complement strand
TCCTTACCAGGTTATTCTTTCTTCTCCCACAGCTGTCAAAGTGCCAGGAATTGATTCGTGGGTACATCATACTCGAGTTAAGAGGTGGCACCCTGACCAAAAATAAGTGACTTCATTTTATGTCTTTACTTTCTATGCTCTGACTTTGTACCTTTTAGATGGACCTGATAACCTATGTGAGCTTACTTCTGCTGACTCCAAATATCCTGAGTCTGCCGTTGGATCCTCAAGACAATGTCTTCCTGTCCTGGGCTCACTCCTATGCTGCATTCCACAATCGGTCTAACTGCTGGTTCTGCGGAGTGCTCCCCTCTTCATCAGTGGAAGGCTTCCTGTGGTGGACATCCCCACTTCAAGGAAAAGACTTTCTCCAAGTCTGTGAATACCTTCGACAACAATTACATGCGATGCCTCTTCTTCATCTGATGACATTTACCAATCCTAAAATGGACTGGTGCAAAACTTTGCACTTTAACTATGGACATAATGTGACTTTTAATTTTGATTCTGATTGTTTTGTTTTTGCTGTTTGCTTCCTGCATCTGTAACTGTATAACTGGATTTGTTTCTAGCCACATGAAAGCTTTTAAGTTACAAATGGTTGCTCAAACTCCTGCTACTGCTGCATCTTCCTCCAACTACTATTTGGGGCCCCTGGATCAGATATCCTCAATATGAGGATTAGGAGAATATGTTGCCTCACCAATTTAGGGATAACGCCCCTTGTCAGCTCAGAAGGAGTTATGGAATGAGAACGACGCCCCTTTTCCCTAGGGAACATAATTCTCCTAAAAGAAAAGGGGGGAATGAGAGAGTCAGTTCCTAGGCAGATTGATAAGGAGTCTAGGGGTCCCCAAAGAGAGAGGGGTCTGGAATTCTCAAGGAGGAAGAAAGGACAAACTTTTTTTCTTTCTCTACATTCCTTAGGATTATATAACAATAATGTATCCTGCCTGAGGACAGTCTCTGGATTAAACCTTCTGGCTAATTCTGTTATCTTAAAATGTAAATTATGGGAGTAGGTCT
>NW_011486393.1:4763-5636 GCF_000754665.1 Bison bison bison | reverse complement strand
AATCAGCCATGGGTGTACATCGTGTCCCACCATCCCTGAACCCCCCTCCCACCTCCCTCCCCTCCCCACCCCCATCCCTCTGGATTGGCCCAGAGCACCAGCTTTGGGTGCCCTGCTTCATGCATCGAATTTGTAGCCTGTCAATTTATACAGCAAACCCTATTGGGATTTTGACTGCAGTTGCATTAAATCTTTAGATAAATTTGTGGACAACATTGAGTCTTCTGACTCATGAACATAGTGTATTGCTTCATTTATTTGTGATTTAATTTGTTTCAGACATACTTTATAATAGTGTTCAGTGTACAGGTCTTCTTCCACATCTCTTGTCAGATTTATCCATGAACGTTTCATATTTGGAAATTGTATTGTTTTTCATTTTGATTTCCAATTGTATATTGCTAGTGTATATAAATATTGTTATTTGTGTATTGATCTTATATCCTGATACATTGCTAAATCACCTATTTGTCCTAATAGCTTTCTTTTTTATTCTGTTGAGTTTTTTGGCAGTCATGTCATCTGTAAATAAAGGCAGTTTTACTTCTTTATTTCCAAATTGCATTCTATTTGGTTTCTTTTTCTTTTTTCTTTTTTTTTGCTTTTTTGCACTGGCTAGAAGTTCCAGTACTATCAATATATTGAATAGAAGAGGTGAAAGAGAACAACATTCTCTTGTTCCTAAAATTAAGGGGTAGGCATATACTCTTTTAACATTAACTGTAATGTCACTTAAGAGTTTTTGGTAAATCAGGTTGTGAAAGTTCCTTGTTATTCCTTTGTTGTTGGGTGTTAGATTTTGTCAAGTCATTTATTGAAATGATCAAATTTTGTTAATATAATGACTTACATTGATTGATTTTCAAATCTTAA
>NW_011486393.1:0-571 GCF_000754665.1 Bison bison bison | reverse complement strand
CATGACCTTAGTTTTTTAATGTTGAGTTTGAATCCACCTTTTTCACTCTCCTCTTTCACCCTCATTAAGAGGCTCTTTATTTCCTCTTTGCTTTCTGCCATTAACATGGTGTCATCTGCATATCTGAGGTTATTGATATTTCTCCCACCAATCTAGATTCCAGCTTGTTCTTCATCTAGCCCAGCGTTTCACATGATGTACTCCACATGTAATTTAATGTGTGAAAATTTTGTTTTGAGTGTTTGCCTCTATTTTCATGAAACCTCATAGAATGAGTTGTCTGCCTATAATGGTGACCTGGTCACTTTACCTGTTGGGATTTTATTTCCTTACTTGTAAAAGGAAGAGGCTGGATTGATGATCTGTCTATTATTTTCCATTGTAATGGTCTTTTCTATTATTCATATTTATTTTCCCATGATTTACATTTATCTTCATTTAATCCCTTAAATTATTTTATATATGTTTTATTATATATAAAAGTACAATAACTTAAGCATATTATTACTATGTGGTAAATATATTGAGAGTGACTACTCAAAAATTTTTTAACGAAGTGGTGTTCTTGATT
>NW_011486392.1:4865-5183 GCF_000754665.1 Bison bison bison | reverse complement strand
GAGACCAAATTGCCAACTTCATCTGGATCACAGAAAAAGCAAAAGAATTCCAGAAAACATCTACTTTTGCTTCATTGACTACACTAAAGTCTTTGACTGTGTGGATCACAACAAACTGGAAAATTCTTAAAGAGATGGGAATACAAGATCACCTTACCTGCCTTCTGAAAAACCTGTATGCAGATCAAGAAGCAACAGTTAGAACCGGATGTGGAACAACAGACTGGTTCCAAATCAGGAAAGGGGTACGTCAAGGCTGTATATTGTCACCCTGCTTATTTAACTTATATGTAGAGTACATCATGTGAAACGCTGGGC
>NW_011486392.1:0-737 GCF_000754665.1 Bison bison bison | reverse complement strand
AAAAAAAAGAACCCCCCCAAAAAGAAAAAGAAAATGTGGACCTCAGTCCTGGAGCTTCGAGGAGATGAATTCTTCCAACAAGCTGAGGGAGCTTGGAATTGGATATTTTACCTAGTCAAGCCTCTGATGTGACTGCAGCCCCAGCTGATATTGGAGCCTGATGAGACCCTGAAAGAGAAGACCCAGCTATTTGTTCCCAGATTCCTGGTGCATAGAAAATGTGAGATGATAAATGCATATAGTTTTAAACCTCTAAGTTATGGTAATGTGATATGCAGTATAGAAAACTAATACAGTCTTCCTCTTCCATCTTTATACTGACTTGACCAAATATAACCCAGGTTGGCAAGAACCTAACAGAAGCAGAAGAGTTGAATAAGAGATGCAAAGAATATACAAAATAATTATACAAAATAAACCCAAAGATTTTAATGACTCAGATAAGAATGATGATGTGGTCACTCATCTAGAGACAGACATCCTGGAGTGTGAAGTCAAGTAGGCTTTAAGGAAGCATTCCTACAAACAAAGCTACTGGAGGTGATGGAATTCCAGCTGAGGCATTTCAAATCCTAAAACATGATGCTGTGAAAGTGCCACACTCAATATGCCAGCAAATCAGGAAAACTCAGCAGTGGCCACAGGACTGGCAAATGCCAGTTTTCATTCCAATCCCAAAGAAAGGCAGTACCAAATGATGTTCAAACTACCACACAATTGCACTCATTTCATATGCT
>NW_011486391.1:4985-5437 GCF_000754665.1 Bison bison bison | reverse complement strand
AGAAAACATAGGCAAAACAATCTCTGACATAAATCACAGCAGGATCTTCCATGACCCACCTCCCACAGTAATGGAAATAAAAATAAAACTAAACAGATGGGACCTAATCAAACTTAAAAGCTTTTGCACCATGAAGGAAACTATAATCAACGTGAAAAGACAGCCTTCAGAATGAAAGAAAATAATAGCAAACAAAGCAACTGACAAATAATCAATCTCAAAAAGATACAAGCAACTCCTGCAGCTCAATTCCAGAAAAATAAACAATGAAATTTTAAAAAAAATGTGTCAAAGAACTAAATAGATATTTTCCCAAAGAATATATGCGGAGTGAAAACATGCTCAATATTCCTCATTATCAGATAAATGCAAATCAAAACCACAATGAGGTACCATCCCATGCCAGTCAGAATGGCTACACTCAAAAAATTCTACTAACAATAAATGCTAGA
>NW_011486391.1:0-747 GCF_000754665.1 Bison bison bison | reverse complement strand
ATTGATATTTCTCCTGGCAATCTTGATTCCAGCTTGTGTTTCCTCCAGCCCAGCTTTTCTCATGATGTATTCTGTCTATAAGTTAAATAAGTAGGGTGACAATATACAGCCTTGACATACTCTTTTTCAGTATTTGGAACCAGTGTGTTGTTCCATGTCCAGTTCTAACTGTTGCTTCCTGACCTGCATATAGGTTTCTCAACAGGTAGGTCAGGTGGTCTGGTAGTCCCATCTCTTTCAGAATTTCCCACAGTTTATTGTGATCCACACAGTCAAAGGCTTTGGCATAGTCAATAAAGCAGAAATAGATGTTTCTCTGGAACTCTCTTGCTTTCCTGATGATCCAGCAGATGTTGGCAATTTGATCTCTGGTTTCTCTGCCTCTTCTAAGACCAGCTTGAACATCTGGAAGTTCATGGTTCGTGTATTGCTGAAGCTTGGCTTGGAGAATTTTGAATGTTACTTTAATAGTGTGTGAGTGAGTGTAATTGTGCGGTAGTTTCTCACACCCGATAAAATACTACTTCATGTTCAAACAATGTTTGCTATCAAAAAACACTGAAAATAGCAAATATTGGCCAGGATGTGGAGAAACCAGAACTTTTTTGTTTTGCTGGATGGACCATGAACTGGTACAGCTACTGTGAAAAAACAGTATCATGAGTCCTTAAAACAAACAAAGGCTTACTGTGTGATACAGGGATTTCTCTTCTGGGTATATGCACAAGCCAAAAAAAAAAAAAAAAA
>NW_011486390.1:5202-5531 GCF_000754665.1 Bison bison bison | reverse complement strand
CAATTAAAATAAATAAATTTATATTAAAAAAAAAAGAATTGTCAAAGTCAAGAAAAAACAATAAAGGAGTGAAACACTGTCTCAGACCAGAGGATACTGAGGAGATGTGAAAACTAATCCAATATGGTACCCCGGATTACATCTCAGAGAGAAAAGAGTGTATTAGTGGGGAAAAAACAAACTGTATGGAATCCAAATAAAACTTAAATTTTAGTTATAAAAAAAAAAGAAATAGAAATGCAAAGTTGAATAACAGTAGATAAAGAAGATACATATATGTTAAAGATTAACTGCAAGGGGAAAAGAACAGTAGGAAAAGCAAAGGAATA
>NW_011486390.1:0-911 GCF_000754665.1 Bison bison bison | reverse complement strand
GAACTGGAGCCTGAAGACCAGGGTTCTACACTGCACCCGCCCTCTTGCGAGCTGTGTGACCTTAGGCAAGCCTCAGCACCTCTCTGTGCCTGTAGCTGCCTCGCAGGCACAAGGACGCAATGAAGTTGGTGACTGCTACTCTGGGTGTTTCTGCAATTCAGAGTTGGTCTGTCACTCTTGTCCTGAGCCTAGTCTTCCCAATTGGGAAGCCAGATACCCCCACAGCACCCCACCCCCAAGCATCCAAGTGCCCACTTCTGTCCACAATCACTCCCAGCTGGAGTGGTCCACTTGCTTGGGGGTCTCCTCCTACAGCCAGCCGTGTATGGAGCCCAAAGGGTGAAACTGGTGTCTCCCTCTTAGAGATCCACATCTACCACTTGGGGGTATGTGTGTCTTGCGTGTGCTATTTCAAACGCCTTTTAGCACAGAGATAAGGATACAGAATCCTAGAGCTAGTCTCCTGCCGGTGAACTCTGATGCTAACGACTTACTGTGTTACCATGGGCAAGTTAGTTAACATCTCTGAGCCTCACATACCCGACTTTAAAATGGAAAAACAGTACCTACTTCATGGGATAGCTGTGAGGACTAAATGAGATCATGTATGCCAGGCCTTTACTCCTGGCACATATTAAGTGCTTAACATGGTAGCTTTTGTTTCTCTAAATGAAGCTATTGGCCCTCTTTATAACACCAGACATTAAAATTACATTAAACAATGGAAACAATGACAGACTTTATTTTCTTGGGCTCCAAAATCACAGCAGATGTGACTGGAGATCAGCTCAGTTGCTCAGTCGTGTCCGACTCTTTGCGACCCCATGAATCCCAGCACGCCAGGCCTCCCTGTCCATCACCAACTCCCAGAGTTGACTGAGACTCACGACCATTGAGTCAGTGATGCCATC
>NW_011486389.1:5104-5359 GCF_000754665.1 Bison bison bison | reverse complement strand
TCCCTTAGAAGAAATGGAGTAGCCATCATAATCAACAAAAGAGTCTGAAATGCAGTACTTGGATGCAATATCAAAAACAACAGAATGACCTCTGTTTGTTTCCAAGGCAAACCATTCAATAACATGGTAATCCAAGCCTATGCCCCAACCAGTAACACTGAAGAAGCTGAACCTGAACGCTTCTATGAAGACCTACAAGACCTTTTAGAACTAACACCCAAAAAAGATGTCCTTTTCATTATAGGGGACTGGAAT
>NW_011486389.1:0-813 GCF_000754665.1 Bison bison bison | reverse complement strand
GAACACACCTCTGAAGCAGTAGACACTGGCTATACATGAGTAGTAATATTAGGAGACAAGATAGAGGACTCCCCTTCATCTTGTTTGTAATCTCGTTTCCCCCAAGATTTAGAGTAGGGTAATACATGCAACACATTTGAGATGACAACGAAATTCCACAAACTTCCACTTGTCCATTCAATCCACTGATGTAATGTGGTTGATAGGGGCTCATCTGGGAGTGGGCATCAGAATGATGGCTCCCCACCTTCATTTCCCAGCACCATAGTGTATGCAACCTGTCTCCAAGTCGCTGCCCCAGTCCTATAGATGGTCCCCAGGGGGTTGAGACCATCTACCGTGTCTCTGTGACTCTTGTTTTTTCTTTGCAAAGACTTTGGGCTAAGAAGGAATAACTTAAAGAATATGGGAGGGATATCAATTTTATTTATCCTTTCAGAGAACCAGCTTTTGGCTTTGTTGATTTTTGCTATGGTCTCTTTTGTTTCTTTTGCATTTATTTCTGCCCTAATTTTTAAGATTTCTTTCCTTCTACTAACCCTGGGGTTCTTCATTTCTTCCTTTTCTAGTTGCTTTAGGTGTAGAGTTAGGTTATTTATTGACTTTTTTCTTGTTTCTTGAGGTATGCCTGTATTGCTATGAACTTTCCCCTTTGGACTGCTTTTACAGTGTCCCACAGGTTTTGGGTTGTTGTGTTTTCATTTTCATTCATTTCTATGCAAACTTTGATTTCTTTTTTGATTTCTTCTGTGATTTGTTGGTTATTCAGCAGCGTGTTGTTCAGCCTCCATATGTTGGAATTTTTAATAGTTT
>NW_011486388.1:4556-5646 GCF_000754665.1 Bison bison bison | reverse complement strand
TTCCAATGTGTCAACTCTTTGCATGAGGTGGCCAAAGTACTGGAGTTTCAGCTTTAGCATCATTCCTTCCAAAGAAATCCCAGGGCTGATCTCCCTTAGAATAAGGACCCCTACTCCCTTCCTAATTCATCATGTAGATTAGGATGCATTTCTACAATGAGACATGGTGTAGTTGAGAATGCAAAAGGAAAAATAATATATGATATAGCTGAGAATGCAAAAAAATATTTTTTTTTTTGGTCTTCCAAGCTAAGTCAACAGCATAAGCAATAATAGCTTTGCCCACCTTGTAACTTGCCTTTCATTCCTGTGAGATATTGGTGACAACCAAAGATAAGCATATCTCATTTCTTCGGAAATGGCACCCCTCTAATAACTTATACATGTTAAGTTCAAATACAAAATAGGATTTTGAAGTCAAATAATAAAAAATGTGCTTCGTTTCTTGAGAAGTTTGTGACCTGCAAATCCATTAGTCAACATATTATAAGTTTCTATGCAGTTACATTTCTGTGTAGTGCTGACACTGAGCAGGGCTCTGTGGTCTTTGCCCCTCATGCCCTTTGTCTCTGGAAAAGCCTGTGCGCTCGTGCTCAGGTGCATCTGACACTTGGCAACCCCATGGACTGTAGCCTGCCAGGCTCCTCTGTCCATGGGATTTCCCAAGCACGAATACTGGAGTGGGTTGCCATTTCCTCCTCCAGGGAATCTTCCTGACCCAGGCATTGAACCCACGTCTCCCGCATCTCCTGCATTGACAGGAGGATTCTTTATTACTGACCCACCTGGGAAGCCCCAGAAAAACTTTAGCCAAAGGATAAGTTTAATCAGAGAGGTGAGAAAATGCAGAAATAAAGGTAAACAGTCAAAGGAGACCAAGTAATAATATAGTCATTAAGCAAAATCAAGGACCTTTACTTCCTTCTCAAGGGCTACAGATAATCTTCTGAGCCATATCCTGTGAGCTGGCTTATAAACACTAAAACTCCCCCAGGTGGAAGAAGTTAACTGCATCATGACAGACTGGAGCCATGACCTTAGCTGCCACAATTCTGAGGAAAGGCCTCAAGAAATGAAAAAAAAAAAAAAA
>NW_011486388.1:0-968 GCF_000754665.1 Bison bison bison | reverse complement strand
CCATAGGAATTATGCTCCTTTATTTATTTTCCATGTTTCTGATACTTTGACATCTGGGGTCTTGGTGACCCTGGAGAGACAGCCGCTCCCAGGTTCAGACAGTTCCTAGAGACACCACATGACTCCCCTGCCGGCAACACTTTCATGGGCAAAGTAACCGACCCAGCGGCTACCCCCAGCTGCTGCTTTACCAGGCTCTTCCAGAATGCGTGCTCAATCCTGTCTGACTCTTTATGACCCCACGGTCTGTAACCCATCAGGCTTCTCTGTCCATGGGATTCTCCAGGCAAGAATACTGGAGTGGGTTGCCATTTCCTCCTCCAGGGGATCTTCCCAAACCCAGGGATAGAAACTCTATCTCTTGCGTCTTCTGCACTGGCAGCAGATTCTTTACCCCCGAGCCACCAGGGATTGCTGGAGCCCTACACCCCACAGTTCACTGACCTTATTCTGATTTAATCCTGCTTAGGCTTCCCAGGTGGCACTAGTGGTAAAGAATCTGCCTGCCAATGCAGGAGACACATCCCCCGGAGTAGGAGATGGTAACCCACTCCAGTATTCTTGTCTGGAAAATCCCATGGACAGAGACTGGCGGGCTACAGTCCATGGAGTTGCAAAGAGGTGGACACGACTGACTGAGCATGTGTGTGCACACACACAGACACACACACACTCACAATCCTGCTCAACAGCTCACTTTACCTCCTTTCTTTCCTGAAAGTGAAAGTCGCTCAGTTGTGTGTGACTCTTTGCGACCCCATCAACTATAAAGTCCATGGAATTCTCCAGGCCAGAATACTGGAGCGGGTAGCCTTTCCCTTCTCCAGGGGATCTTCCCATCCCAGGGATCGAATGCAGGTTTCCCAAATTGCAGGCAGATTCTTTACCAGCTGAGCCACCAGGGAAGCCCAAGAATACTGGAGGGGGTACCTATCCCTTCTCCAGAGGATCTTCCCGACCCAGGGATC
>NW_011486387.1:5149-5652 GCF_000754665.1 Bison bison bison | reverse complement strand
AAAGCACTTGAAAGTCTTTGAAACAGGCAGAGAAACATGTATCATGCTGGGAATGACTATAGGGGCAAAAGGCCACTGTGGATTTCCTTGTCAGTGAAAATGAACTCTTGTCTATTGAAAAATTTCAATAAAGAACCAGCAGAAACATCCTTGTCATCATCATTTTGAATTAGTATTTATTGAGCACACAACAAATGCTAGTCTCTGCTCAGAACATCTGATGAAAACCATTCCTGTATCTATAAGGGAAGAGGGAATACTTGCTACTATTTTAATGCCAGTCACCCGGCCAGAACACAAAATGAACTCTTATGAATATTTTCTAAAGCATAATGAGGAAGGAATCTTAGACTACATGCAAGCATCCTTGATTACTGTTTTTTCCACTGGCAGTCGCTCTCCCCACAAGCTTCGTCACAACCAGAAAGGAAGAGAAGCAGGAAAAAAGAAGAAGAGTCAAAGCACAATCATGAGAGAGGCATAAAAAATTGGGCAGGGGCACT
>NW_011486387.1:0-799 GCF_000754665.1 Bison bison bison | reverse complement strand
GGCACTCTATTCTGTTCTATTAATCTATCTGTCTGTTTTTGTGCCTGTACTATGCTATTTTGATTATTGTAGCTTTGTAGTATAGTCTGAAATCTGGAAGGGTTATACCTCCAGTTGTTCTTTTTTTTTCAAGATTGCTTTGGCAATTTTGAGTGTTTTGTGGTTCTACATGAATTTTAGGATTATGTGTTCTAGCTTGGTGACAAATATTACGAGTATTTTATTAGGTTTAGGGTTTTAATATTTAGTATTTTAATAGGGATTGCATTAAATCTGTAGATTTCTTTCTTTCTGTTGTATAGCCATTTTAGCAATATTAAGTCTCCTAATCCAAGAGCATGAGCTAGGTTTTCCATTTCTTTGTGTCATCTATGATTCTTTCATCAATGTTTTACAGCTTTCAGGGTATAGGTTTTTCACCTCTTTGGTTAAGTCTGTTCCTAAGAATTTTATTCTTTTTGATGCAGTTTTAAAATAGATTTTTAAACTTTATTTTTCTGATAGTTCATTAAAAATGTATAGGAAAGCAGCAGACTTCTGTATATTAATCTTATATCCTGCAATGTTACAGAATTTATTTATTAGTTCTAATAGTTTTTTTGGTGAATACTTTAGGTTTATTTATATGTTGTATTGTGTCATCTGTAAAAAGTGACAGTTTTACTTCTTCATTTCAATTTGGATGCTTTTTCTTTTTCTTGTCTGGTTACTATGGCTAGCACTTCCAATACTATGTTAAATAGAAAGGGCAAGATTGGGCATCACTGTCATCTTCCTGAATTTAGAGGAAAGGATTTCA
>NW_011486386.1:4824-5346 GCF_000754665.1 Bison bison bison | reverse complement strand
TAGGAAAAGGAGGACCGCAAGCCTATATATTGTCACCCTGCTTATTTAAATTATATGCAGAGTACATCATGTGAAACACTGGGCTGGAAGAACTGCAAGCTGGAATCAAGATTGCTGGGAAAAATATCAATAACCTCAGATATGCAGATGACACCACCCTTATGCCAGAAAGAGAAGAGGAACTACAAAGCCTCTTGAAGAAAGTCAAAGAGGAGAGTGAAAAAGTAGGCTTAAAGCTCAATATTAAGAAAACAAAGATTATGGCATCTGGTCCCATCACTTTATGGGAAATAGATAGCGAAACAGTGGAAACCGTGTCACACTATTTTATGGGGCTCCAAAAGCACTGCAGATAATGATTGCAGCCATGAAATTAAGATGCTCACTCCTTGGAAGAAAAGTTATGACCAACCTAGATAGCATATTCAAAAGCAGAGACATTACTTTGCCAAGAAAGGTTCATCTAGTCAAGGCTATGGTTTTTCCAGTGGTCATATATGGATGTGAGAGTTGGACTGTGAA
>NW_011486386.1:0-466 GCF_000754665.1 Bison bison bison | reverse complement strand
GATAGATCACATCCTGGGTCATAAAGCTAGCCTTGGTAAATTCAAAAAAATAGAAATCATTCCAAGCATCTTTTCTGACCACAATGCAGTAAGATTTGATCTCAATTCCAGGAGAAAAACTATTAAAAAATTCCAACATATGGAGGCTGAACAACACAATGCTGAATAACCAACAAATCACAGAAGAAATCAAAATAGAAATCAAAATTTGCACAGAAACTAATGAAAATGAAAACACAACAACCCAAAACCTGTGGGACATGGTAAAAGCAGTCCTAAGGGGAAAGTTCATAGCAATACAGGCACATCTCAAGAGACAAGGAAAAAGTCAAATAAATAACCTAACTCTATACCTAAAGCAACTAGAAAAGGAAGAAATGAAGGACCCCAGGGTTAGTAGAAGGAAAAAAATCTTAAAAATTAGAGCAGAAATAAATGCAAAAGAAACAAAAGAGACCATAGCAAA
>NW_011486385.1:4931-5460 GCF_000754665.1 Bison bison bison | reverse complement strand
TCCCTGTCCAGCCCGCGCTTGCTAGTGGCAGATGCAAGTGTCTGGGCTGCTGTTCCGCTGGGAGTTGCCATTAGGCACATAATCTGTGGGTTTTAATTATTTATGTATTTATTTATTTTTCCTCCCAGTTATGTTGCCCTCTGAGATTCCAAGGCTCACCACAGACCTGCCAGTGAGAGTGTTTCCTTGTGTTTGGAATCTTCTCTCTTTTTTAAGACTCCCTTCCCGGGATGGATCTCCGTCCCTACCTCTTTTGTTTCTCGTGTTCTCTTTTATATTTTGTCCTATCTCCTTTCGAAAACAATAGGCTGCCTTTCTAGGTGTCTGATGTCCTCTGCCAGCATTCATAAGTTGTTTTGTGGAATTTGCTCAGCAGTCAAATTTTCTTTCGATGAACTTGTGGAGGAGAAAGTGGTCTCCCCATCCTATTCCTCTGCCATCTTAAGACCGCCCCTTGAAACATGGGATCCTAATCCCACAATCAGGGTTTGAACTCATACCCCTTGCACTGGAAGCACAGTTTTGTTTT
>NW_011486385.1:0-649 GCF_000754665.1 Bison bison bison | reverse complement strand
GAATTGGGATCTTGGATGGGACCACAGGGACGTCACCCTGCCTGCAACAGCTTCCATTCTTAGGAGACTGTGTTTGGGAAGATGAGGTCATCTTCACTTCCTCCTGTGGGGACACAGGGTGATTGGCTTTTACTATCAGACAGGTATCAGTTCAGGAGAAAGAGGAGGTTCTCTGCCAGGAGCTCAGTTGAGGAATCTGAGTGAAGACTCAGAGCATGCATCCCAACCCTTGGATTTCAGCCCAGGAAATCTCAGGGATGGGCTGTGAGGTTGAACATCTGCTTTACTGTTTTATACCAAGTCTAGGGGAGGGGAAATGTCTAGTCTGAAGGTGCAACCAGGAATCAGCAAGTGGAGAATAGTGCCCAGTTTTTTAAGGAGCCAAGGTAAGGACCATGAATGATGATGCCAGTGAACTCAGGGTAGAAAAGACCCTACTGAGCTCTCAGCACTGGGTATGCCCTGGGAGGGAGGTGGACTGAGGCATCCCTTCACTTGCTTCTGGATCATGTGGAGGTCTGAAGTGTCTGCATCAGAGTAGCAGAGAGAAGGGTGCCCAGGCTCCACTAGGACTTGATGTGATAATACTGAAGATGAGCTGAGAGGACCCCACTGCCAGCCCCTGCTGTCACCTCAGTAAGTCCAAAGC
>NW_011486384.1:4853-5906 GCF_000754665.1 Bison bison bison | reverse complement strand
ACAGTTGGAATGTTAAGCCTGTGTTCTCCAGTTGCTTGGTAGCAGTACTCTGTCAACAAATGAGGCCAAGTCTGTTGGCGGGCTAGTAAGTCTCCCACATCCTTACTTCTTTTCTCTTTATTTGGTCCATTAATTGCTGATAGAGGAGTGTTTGAACTCACCAGATGTAATGGTGGGTTTGTTTATTCCTCCTTTTAGTTCTTATTTCATTTTCAAACTTTGTAATTAGGAGTATACCTGTTTAGGATTGTTTTACCTTCTTGACTGACTCCTTTATCATAATGACATGTCCCTCTTTTTCTCTAAGACTATTCCTTACCTAGAGTCTTTAGTATTAATTAACCACTTAAGCTTTATGTCATTAGGGTTACATAGTATATATATTTCTGTTATTTTACTTATAAGCTGTGACTTTATAATTGAAGTGAGTATCCTGTAGACAAGATAGTTTGGTCTTACTCTTGTCCTCAGTTTTGACACTCCTAGGCTTTGTATTGGTGCCTTTTTCCAGGGATTTATCTGTTTATTATTGATTTCTAATTTTATTCTGTTTTCATCAGAGAACATAGTTTGTATGCCTTTAAAGATTTAAATTCACTGAAACTGGTCTCATGGCCCAGTACATTTTGAACCATCATGACAGTTAGAATGTTAAGCCTGTGTTCTACAGTTGCTTGGTAGCAGTATTCTGTCATCAAATGAGGCCAAGTCTCATGGCGCATGCATTTTGCATCATCATGACAGTTGGAATGTTAAGCCTGTGTTCTACAGTTGCTTGGTAGCAGTACTCTGTCATCAAATGAGGCCAAGTCTCATGGCGCATGCATTTTGCATCATCATGACAGTTGGAATGTTAAGCCTGTGTTCTACAGTTGCTTGGTAGCAGTACTCTGTCATCAAATGAGGCCAAGTCTCATGGCGCATGCATTTTGCATCATCATGACAGTTGGAATGTTAAGCCTGTGTTCTACAGTTGCTTGGTAGCAGTACTCTGTCATCAAATGAGGCCAAGTCTCATGGCGCATGCATTTTGCATCATCATGACAGTTGGAA
>NW_011486384.1:0-1316 GCF_000754665.1 Bison bison bison | reverse complement strand
CCTGCCTGCTAATGCAGGAGACTAAGAGACGCAGGTTCGATCCCTGGGTTGGGAAGATCCCCTGGAGGAGGAAACGACAACGCACTCCAGTATTCTTGCCTGGAGAATCCCATGGACAGAGGAGCCTGACAGGTTACAGTCCACAGGGCTGCAAAGAGTCAGACACAACTGAAGCAACTTAGCATGCATGTACCCTTATGAATAACCTTCTTTATCTTTTATCAATTAGGTACAGAGATTTATCTGAAGATGAGAAAAAGACGCACATCAATTCTGTCCTCAGTGGACTGCGTTATTTTCTTCAGAAGATAAGTTCTCCTGCGAAGAAAAACAAAATGGAAAAATCACAGGGTATTTCTGCTTTTTCACAAAAGACAGGTTTCAGCTGAGCTTAGCTATATTGAAAATTAGCTATGGGTGGGACAACTGGAACTCTCCCTTTACCTCAAACATCATTGTGTGGGATTAAGGGGCTTCCCTGGTGACTCAGTGGTAAAGAATCTGCCTGCTAATGCTGGAGGTGTGGGTTCAACCCTGGGTTGGGAAGATCCCCTGGAGGAGGAAATGGTAACCCACTCCAGTATTTTTGCCTGGGAAATCCCATGGACAGAGGAGCTTGGCAGGCTATAGTGCATGGGGTCACAAAGAGTTGGACACGACTGAGTGACTAAATAGTAACAGCAGCAGCAATGATGAGAAGATCTCCTGAAGCAACTTCTATTATGTGGATATTTAGTTTCTCTCCATTTATAATTTTCTTATGTTCGATGCTAAAAGCATTATTGAGGTTCATGCAAAAGTGGAATAAGGAAATGAGAATTAGTGGAAGTATTCTGGGCAACAGTAGTGCAAATTTCTGTATCTTAGGCACTTGAAGGCATATGTAAATGTTGCTAAGGGAAACAGGGCCCCAAGGGTGTCAAATAGTACCTGTAGTATTTAAGTATATTTAACTCAAAACATCTGAGCAGGTTACGCTCACAAGCATGTAATCATTCTGTAGAAGATCTCTCTTACCTTAAAAATATTTTTTCTTGGCCCCATGATACCTTCAGCTGTTGCCCTATTTCTGTGTCCCCTTCACAACAAAACTTCTCGAAATGATTGTATTGACCCTGTGTTCACTTCCTCATGCCCCATCCTTTCTCAACCCACTTCACTGAGCCTGGAGCTCCCCACCACTCCAGGACAACTACTTCTGTCAGGAATAGCAGTGGCCTCCACATTGCTGGGAGAAGGCAATGGCAACCCACTCCAGTACTCTTGCCTGGAAAATCCCGTGGGTGGAGGAGCCTGGTAGGCTGCAGCCCATGGGT
>NW_011486383.1:4632-4974 GCF_000754665.1 Bison bison bison | reverse complement strand
AAGAGAAAGGTTAACATGGTTGTGACAACAAAATGTCATTCCCAGCTCAGATAATGTGACTTTGTGCAGGAGAATGTAGGCTTGTTAGCTCAGCTCAGGAGGGCACTGAGGGTGGAAGATTACTTTTCCTGGCGCAGTCAGCTGCCCCTGGATGGATCCCCACCAACATGGAGAGCTGTGTCCATGCTGACTGAGATTGGGCTCTTTAGGGGGTTGAAGTAATTCTTTTTTTCTGTCGGCTGCCCTCTGCCTGCTTCCTCTCCTCTCCACTTGCCCAAATGCCTGCACTCTATCCCAGCCTCTCATCCTGCCTGGTGACATTGACCCAGTCTTTGTGCCCCA
>NW_011486383.1:0-696 GCF_000754665.1 Bison bison bison | reverse complement strand
TTTTTTGTTGTGGTATGTGGGATCTTTGTTGCAGAATGTGGGATCTTTAAGTTGCAGCACATTGGATCTTTTAGTTGTGGCGTGCAGGATCTTTTTAGTTGTGGTGTGTGTGATCTTTGTTGTGGCACGTAGAATACTTGTTGCAGCATGTGGGGTCATTAGATGTGGATTGTGGGATCTTTTGAATTGTGGCATGTAGAATCTTTGTTGTGGCATGCAGGATGTCTTTTTATTTGTGGCATGTGGGATCTTTTAGTTGGGGCATGCAAGGTATTTTTAGTCACAGCATGTGAGAACTATTTAGTTGTGTTATGTGGGACCTTTTTAATTGTGGCATGCAGGACCTTTGTTACAGCATGCAGAATCTTTTTATTTGTGGCATGGAGGATCTTTAGTTGTGGTTATTGGATCCTTTTAGTTGCAGCATGTGGGGTCTTTCTTGTGGCATGTGGACTCTTTTAGTTGGATCACGTGAGATATTTTTAGTTGCTGAATGCAGGATCTTCTTTGCAGCATGTGGGATTTTGTTGTGGCATGTGGGATCTTTATTTGTAGCATTTGGGATCTTTGTCAAGGCCTCTGGAGTCTTTAATTGTGGCAGGCGGGATCTTCATTGTGCCATATGGGGTGTTTTTAGTTGTGATATGTGGGATCTTTGTTGCAGCATGTTGGATTTTTTTTTTTTTTTGCAGCATG
>NW_011486382.1:15896-17556 GCF_000754665.1 Bison bison bison | reverse complement strand
GTCCATCTTTATCATATCAAGTGTATTAGAAAGAGCATTAATCTTTAAAAATTAAAGATTAATCTTTAGTAAAATTAATTAAGAATTAATCTTTAGTAAACTTGAATTTTAGATCTTGATTTTCTATATGCTATGTGACCTTGGGCAAGTTGATCTCCTTTTCTGGACCTTAATTTCCTCATCAGTAGAATCAGGGAGTTCACTACAACTGTGTTTTTCAAATTGGCTGCTTCAAAGTCCAAAAAGATGGAGGAAGTAGTTCTTTTTTATTGGTCTACTGGACCACCAGGGAATTCCCTGATATTTGTTTTACTTATTGGAATTCTGAACAAAAGTTTGCTTAGAGAAAGAGCTCTGTGGAAGAACTAGCTACTCTAAATAAGGTAAATATATCTAGTTTACATGAGCTCTCTATCAGGGTACTGAAAAAATTTATACATAGCTGCTCATTATGTGTAATTTCACTTCAATGTCATGAAGTGAAAGAGCATGCCATTTGGAGTAATGGGCTTGGCTTTGAATCTTAGCTCCACACATCTCTAGCTATGTGAGCCTGCCCTGTCATCAAACTTTTATAAGCTTCAGTTTCCTAATCTATAAAATGGGGATAATAATACATACATCAACAAAGTTGTTGTAAAGACAAAATTAGTCCAAAGGAGACTAAGGCAGTGGTCTGCAACCTTGGCTATACCTCAAAAATCATATGGAAATTTTTTTTTTTATGTGAATACGTGTGCCTCATTTCTAGAGACTCTTATTCAGTAGCTCTGGGGGTGAAGCTGGGCCTTCTAGATTAAAAAAATACATTCCTTTAGTAATTCTGATTCACAACATGATTGAAAACCACTTAGGCAGGTATTTGGGGCAATTAAAGAGCAAGGTAGATGTCAATGAAGAGATAAAAACAGCAATTATTAATAAACATAGACATCACTGCTTCTATTGAAGATATTAAACAGCTAAATCCATCAGCATTAAAGACCTTTTCAATGTTTTCAGGCGGCCTGCTTTAGAAGTTTTGCAATCTTTCAGCTCATTAACTTTCCCTTTCTCTTGGGTCATGTTTGGCTGTTCCGTCATTCAGAGTGATGATGATACTTACCAGTAGGGATAGTTACCACAGCTGCAACCTGTATAGTGTGTCTTTGTTGGGGGAAGATGGAGGAGAGTGGTGCTGCTGCTGATGGGAGGGAAACCCTAAAGGAAAAAGCTTAGAATAAGGAGTGTGTTTCTGAAAGCTCCAGCAGAGCCACGCACCTGCAAATCAGTTACAGGCCAGCCAGGTGGAATTTCACTGCAGAACCTGTCACTTGTCTGCAGTGGGTTTGCTTGTGGATCAATGCATATCCATCTCACAATTGTGTGTGTTGACCCAAGACTGAATTTCACCCACTGTCAAACTTAAAGAGCAAGAAAGACACAGGTTCCATCTCTGGGTGGGGAAGATCCCCTGGAGAAGGAAATGGCAACCCACTCCAGTATTCTTGCCTGGGAAATCCCACGATAGAGGAGCTTGGCAGGCTACAATCCATGGGGTCACAAAGAGTTGGATATGACAGAGCACGGGCATGTGTGCACACATACACTCAGTTGACTGAGGCTGACCTATATCAAGGGACTCTTTTTCTCCATTAATTAGCTTGCTGCTGCTAAGTCG
>NW_011486382.1:13449-13606 GCF_000754665.1 Bison bison bison | reverse complement strand
GAGAACAAGGGGGTTGAGTGCACAATCCTAGATTTTAAAATAAATGAATACACTTCTTTTCAGGTTCAGGCTGAACTCTTCATCAGTACTTACCAGCCTTTGGCTCCATAAATAGTTTTTAATTATTGTCAGCGGGAAACAGAGGAAATTTTTTTTT
>NW_011486382.1:9500-12630 GCF_000754665.1 Bison bison bison | reverse complement strand
TCTTCTGGATCAGGGATTGAAACTGCATCCCCTGCAACTGGGTATTGACATGAAAAAGAATGAATTTGGACCTTTAACTGTCATCATATAAAAATTAAATCAAAATGGTTCACAGACCTAAATGTAAGGGCTAAAACTATAAAACTCTTAGAAGACAACAGAGATGGTAATCTTTGTAAACTTGGATTAGAAACTTTTGAGATACGGTACCAAAAGCACAAAAAAATCAAAAACAGCTAAATTGGACTTCACTAAAATTTAAAAAAAAATTTTGTTCTTCAAAGGGCATCATGAAGAAAGACAACCCACAGGATGGGAGAAAATATTTGCAAATCATATATCTGATATGGAATTTTTATCCAGAATATATACAGAACAATTACAATTCAATATAAAAAAATAAATAATTTAATTTTTAAATGGGCAAAGAATCTGAACAGACATTTGACCAAAGAAGTTGTACAAATAGCCCATGAAAAGGTGCTCAACAATATTAGTCATTAGGGAAATGCAAATGAAGGCCACAAGATACCATTTCACACTCACTAGAGTAGTTATCCTGGAGAAGGGAATGGCTATGCACTCCAGTATTATTGCCTGTAGAATTCCATGAACAGAGGAGCCTGGTGGGTCACAAAGAGGCAACATGGCTGAGTAACTAACACTACTACTACTACTACTGCTATCACTTCAGTCGTGTCCGACTCTGTGCGACCCGATAGACGGCAGCCCACCAGGCTCCCCCGTCCCTGGGATTCTCCAGGCAAGAACACTGGAGTGGGTTGCCATTTCCTTCTCCAATGCATGAAAGTGGAAAATGAAAGTGCACTCAGTTGTGTCTGACTCTTAGCGACCCCATGGACTGCAGCCTACCAGGCTCCTCTGTCCATGGGATTTTCCAGGCAAGAGTACTGGAGTGGGGTGCCATTGCCTTCTCCCAAAAGTTAACATATGACCCAGCAATTACACTCCTTTCTTTTCAAGAGACTTGAAAACATATGATCACAAAAATAATTGTACATTCATGGTCATAGCAGCATTATTCATACTAGTCAAAAAATGGAAAAAATCCATAAGTCCATCCACCGATGAATGGACAAACAATATAAGTATTTCCACTTCATTCAGTGGAATGAATAAAACAAATGAAATATGGATTGATGCCACAACATGGACAAACCTTGAAAACACTGTGCTAAGTGAAAGAAGCCAGTCACAAAGGAATGAGTATTATATGATCTTTTATATGATATGTCCAAAACAGGCAAATTCACAGAGATGGAAAGTAGATTTGTGGTTGCCAGGGGCTGGCAGGTTTATGGGAAAAGGGGGAGTCAGTGTTAATTAATATGGAGTTTATTTTCAGGATAATGAAAATACACTGCAATTAGATAGTAGGGATGGTTGCATGACACTGAATATATTTTAAAATGTTGAATTTTACACATTAACAGGGTGATTTTTGTGGTTTGTAAATTATACCTTAATAAAGCTGTTATTAAGGAAGTGACTTGCCCAGAGTCACAGAGCTAAGACTTTCATTCAGCACAGTTCTCCTATAACCTGTACTTGGAATCTTCATTAGTTCCTCAAAATACACAACTTTTGTGATGGCCTTTCTCTGATCAAAATCCTCTGGAGGCTTCCTAATTAAATAGAAACTCCTCGTTATAACATTCAACTTTGTTTTACCTTGCAATTTTCATTTCCACTAATAATTTTTCCTTAAACATTAAGTGAATCCTTACTATGGATACCTCCACTTACTAGGACTGAGTAAAGAAAATTTGGGTACCTGTCCTCAAAGATTTAAAGAAGTAGTTGGGATGATAACCCTCCACTCAAATAACTATAATACAGGCTATAATTAGTGTTGTGGTAACTCAGAAAAGGGAGAAAACTTCTGGCTAGTATTTGAGTATATTTACATCTGAAGCGGACAGTAAAAGGGAAAGCTTTGTTGAAGAAGTAGCAGTTGAATTGGGCCTTTACAAGGAAAAGACTCACCATCCAGTATAGACAAAGGTAGTAGAATCCAGGGGAAGTTTGGAAAGCAGCAAGTCGTCTGGTTAGCTGGGAACAAAGTGAATACAAAGAGGAGTGGTATGAGAGAGGATGAGAAATAAAATGGAGCCAGATCATGGAAGACATTGATTGCCAACAAAAGGTATTTGGACTACATTAGGATGTGGTGTGAAAATGAAAAGACCATGGGCTTTGGATACAAACCTGAGTTCAAACCTTGGCTGCATCACTGATCAGGTCAGTGACTTTCAGTAAATTATTTTTGCTAATTTTAAAAATGGGAATAAAGAGATCTACCTCATCTTGGTTGTACAAAAATAAATATAGTAAGATGTTATATGTTAGCATAACCATTGGTAGATTTAGGGGTAAGGATAGAGGAGGTGATTAAAGCTATGCTTGAGAAAAGCTCATCTATTACAAAAGGGAAAAGGGAAGAGCTAGGTAATCAAAGCAGTCAGGAGGCTGCTTCTGTCATTCAAGCAAGAGATCACGTATAGTGGTTCCAAAACTGCAGCTGTCAAAGGATCCCTTACACAGATGAGGTCTCAAATAAGAATGGTGATAACCATTCTGAAAGACCTTCTGAAAATGGAGTCAACAAGATGCTTAACTGATGAGGGCAAAGGGTGAGAAAGAGGACTCTGGGCTTTTAAACTTAACTGAAGAGGAATTTTATAGCTATTGGCAGAGTCTGGATGGTCAGGAAGCAGCATAGGTTTGGCACAGGAGTGGATGAGCTAAATTTTGGTCTTCTGTAAGGAAATAGTAATTTTATGGAGAGTAAGGGAAACTAGAGATTTGGAAGTCATGGAGGGGACTGCAGATGCTAAGGCAGTTTGGGGAGCTATCAAGTTGAGAATTTAGCAAAACCTAGGACTTTGAGCAAGCTCTGGGAGCTGGTGATGGACAGGGAAGCCTGGAGTGCTGCAGTCCATGGGGTCGCACAGAGTTGGGCATGACTGAGTGACTGAACTGAACTGAATAAGGCACTAGAATCCTGCCTGGGAAAGGTGCCAAAAAGAAGGTGAGTGTTTTTCAGAAACAAGTTGGCACATTTCAAAATTTGCCTCAAGCAGGACAGGACTATTTCCAAGAGAGGAGC
>NW_011486382.1:4735-7186 GCF_000754665.1 Bison bison bison | reverse complement strand
TTTCACTTTCATGCATTGGAGAAGGAAATGGCAACCCACTCCAGTGTTCTTGCCTGGAGAATCCCAGGGACGGGAGAGCCTGGTGGGCTGCCGTCTATGGGGTCGCACAGAGTCGGACGCGACTGAAGCGACTTAGCAGCAGCAGCAGCAACACTTTCACTTTTATATCATTATTTATAAATGGTGACAAATTAAAAACTTTTTAAATACCCAGTGGTAGGGGAATCATTAAGTGAGCCAAGGTGCATCAATAAGGTAGAGAATTATGTTGCCATTAAAAAATTCATATTTTGAAGACTATATGTGACAATGAAAATATCCATGGATTTTTTAACCTTAAGAAAGCAAGACATAAAGCAACAAATATAGTATGATCCCAATTTGAGGAAACACACACACACACACACACACACATAAAGGAAATCTTAACTCTTGGAGCTAGGTGGTCAGCTTATAGGAGATCTTTTTTCCTTATTTTTATTCTTCGATGTTGCTTTTAAGTTTTCTACTGTGCACACATATTCTATAAAAATAGCACTAAAGAGTATTTGAAACATCAGTGATATAAATAGCAGAAATTGGGAAAAGCATCCTTTAGACACCCTTTCTCATCCTTTCTGAATTTTCTTTTTTGTTGTTGTTGTTGATCATATTCTCTCAATCCATGAAAAACAAAGATGATTTAGAGAGGCTTTTATGATGATTGACAGAGTCAATTAAAGGGCTGGCACATAGAGTTTGTTAGGGATTTTTAAAAATAATTGCATTTATTTATTTTTGACTCTTCTGGGTCTTCACTGATGCTCGGGCTTTTCTGTAGTTGTGGTTCACAGGCTTCTCATTCAGTGGCTTCTCTTGTGGAGCATGGGCTCTAGGGTGCATGGGCTTCAGTAGATGTGGTTCTTGGGCTCTAGAGCACAGGCACAGTAGTTGGAATGCAAGGGATAAGTTGCTCCGAGGCATGTGGGATCTTCTGAGATCAGGGATCAAACCCATATCTCCTGCATTGGCAGGTGGATTCCTTACCACTGAGCCACCAGGGAAGCCCAGCGATGTTTAAATGAACAAGCACTGTTGGAGAGAAAACCCACAGCAATGGAAATATGACTAGTTAGCAACTGGAAGAGATTCAATGGGAAAACTGAAGACTAACGAACAGAAGATTAAATTGCAGCGGGAGAGATTTAGGATTGAGATATTGCAAACATTAATGATAGTACAAATTGTTAAACTCCAAAGAGAGTCACCAAGAAATGATTAGATACTCAGCTATGTCTAGAGTTCTTTAAAGTCTGCTGCTGCTGCTGCTGCTAAGTCGCTTCAGTCGTGTCCGACTCTGTGCAACCCCATAGATGGCAGCCCACCAGGCTCCCCCATCCCTGAGATTCTCCAGGCAAGAACACTGGATGGGTTGCCATTTCCTTCTCCAATGCATGAAAGTGAAAAGTGAAAGTGAAGTCGCTCAGTCGTGTCCGACTCTTAGCGACCCCATGGACTGCAGCCCACCAGGCTCCTCCGCCCATGGGATTTTCCAGGCAAGAGTACTGGAGTGGGGTGCCATTGCCTTCTCCTCTTTAAAGTCTAGAGTTCTTTAAAGTCAGGGGGATAGACAATATGGCCTCATGCAATCTTTTTCAGCCACAAATTCTGTTGTTTCATGTTTGAACAGGATATAAAGAATGATGGCTGCATCTTTTTAAAGGGAGAATGGACAGTTAGAAGTGAATGGGAGCTGGGAGACTTTTCTATTTTCATCCCTGTGTTCTGCCATGTCCACTGGTAGGAGATTTGAGTATAATCCGGGCACAGTCAAGTAGTATCTATTATCAGCATCAGCATGTAATGATGATAAATGGAGATTGTATTGCCATAGTGTGGTGAATAATCCCCCAAAGTTTCTTTTCAGAATAGTCCTTTATTAGCTTTTAAAATACACCATCCCTAAGGACTTCTAAGTGACAGGATCCTGCAAACAGTGAGTCTTGGAGCTGAAGCCCTGGGAGGTTGGCTCAGGCCCAAGGACCCATTTAACTGATGCTATGTTCTGAAATCACCCTGATTATGAAGCGAGCTTCTGAGTGCCAAGTGTTATGCCAACCCAATGACTTGACTCTGAAAAGTTAACAGGAACCCAGGATGCCTGTTACAGCACTGTGAATTGTTGCTGTTGTTCAGCTGGGGAATTGTTACTGGGAGTTACAGGTCTCCATGCCCCGGGCAAAAACACTGAGCCCAAAGGGAGTGCCAAACTTTGAGCAGGGGAAAAGGGGAAGTGCCCCAAAAGCACTTGAGGATAAGGACCCTCCTAGGTGTAACATCAGGATCAGTGAGAAGTCCCTCTTACTTCCGATGGATTTCTGGTAAAGACTATTGGATACATGAGACCCCTTTAATATGAGTAAGGGCATTCTTTATTTCTATAGTCAGAGCTAAGATTGCTATGTAAACACC
>NW_011486382.1:1655-1900 GCF_000754665.1 Bison bison bison | reverse complement strand
TTTCAGCTTCAACATCAATCCTTCCAATGAACACCCAGGACTGATCTCCTTTAGGATGGACTGGTTGGATCTACTTGCAGTCCAAGGGACTCTCAAGAGTCTTCTCCAACACCACAGTTCAAAAGCATCAATTCTTCGGTGCTCAGCTTTCTTCACAGTCCAACTTTCACATCCATACATGACCACTGGAAAAACCATAGCCTTGACAAGATGGACCTTTATTGACAAGGTAATGTCTCTGCTTT
>NW_011486382.1:0-419 GCF_000754665.1 Bison bison bison | reverse complement strand
CAAAGTAATGCTCAAAATTCTCCAAGCTAGGCTTCAACAGTATGTGAACTGTGAACTTCCAGATGTTCAGGCTGGATTTAGAAAAGGCAGAGGAACCAGAAATCAATTTGTCAACATCTTCTGTATCACTGAAAATGCAAGAGAGTTCCAGAAAAACATCTACTTTTGTTTTATTACCTACGCCAAAGCCTTTGACTGTGTGGATCACAACAAGCTGTGGAAAATTCTGAAAGAAATGGGAATACCATACCACCTGACCTGTCTCCTAAGAAATCTGTATGCAGGTCAAGAAACAACAGTTAGAACTGGACATGGAACAACAGACTGGTTCCAAATCACGAAAGGAGTACGTCAAGGCTATATATTGTCACCCTGCTTATTTAACTTATATGCAGAGTACATCATGTGAAATGCTGGGC
>NW_011486381.1:4469-5274 GCF_000754665.1 Bison bison bison | reverse complement strand
AACCTGTCTTCTCTCATCTGGAGCATGGAAATAATATTTCCTACCTCAGAGAGTTGTTGTGGGGATTAAATAAGATAATAAATGGTGCATAGTGCTCAGAATAGTGTCTGGAACACAATGAGCACACACATAAAAGTGTTCTCTATCGTGGTTACTCCTTACAGTGTCAGAGTCTTCACAACAGTCCACAGGAAGATGACACAATCTGGTCCCTATTCCTTTCTGATTTTACCTCCTCCCACTCTTCCCTTCTCTCACTCCACTCTACATGCAGAAGCTTCCTGGCTGTGCCTCTAACCTGCAGACCCATTCCTGCCTCGGGGTCTTTGCATAGGCTGTTTGCTCTACCTGGAAAGCTCTCTCTAAATATCCACATGGCTCATTCCTTCTCTTCCTTCAGGTCTCAACTCCCAATGTCACCTCAGCAAAACCTTCCCCAACCACACTATTAAAACTGCATCACACCCTGTTCTACACTGTCTATCCCCCATCCCTGATTTATTTTTCTCCTTGGCACATAACATACTGCATCGTGGATAAGAATCCACCTGCCAATACAGGGGACAGAGGTTCAATCCCTGGTCCGGGAAGATTCCACATGCTGTGGAGCAACTAAGCCCATGCGCCACAACTGCTGAAGCTGTGTGCTGCAACTATGGAAGCCCACACACCCTGGAGCCCACACGCCGCAACTGCTGAGCCCATGTGCTGCAACTACTGAAGCCCGCGTGCCTAAAAGACTGTGCTCCACAACAAGAGAAGCCACCACAATGAGGAGCCTGAACACCACAATGAAGAGTAGTCT
>NW_011486381.1:0-457 GCF_000754665.1 Bison bison bison | reverse complement strand
TCAACAGAAACAGTGCAGCTAAGACCATCCTGGAACCCAAGTATCCTGACAGGGAAAATCAAGGCATTGTCAGAGGTGGAAGGGATTTGGAGATTAATCCAACTCCCTCAATTTTACAGATGACAGATTGGAGCTCAAATAGAGATAGAGAACATTGATCTAACCTTTTTTAATTTTACAGAAAAGGTGAGTATAATTGATTGACCGGGCAGCTCCCCACACAGGGTCTGCACTCACCCAAGTGTGGTCATGGTGACAATGGTATACCAGAAGGCCGCGGGGATGCTAGTAAAGTTGGTCTTGTTTGTGCCCTTCTCAGCATAAAACATAACAGTGGCGAATATGATGATGGCCATGGTAAGGGAAAAGAGGAGAAAGCCCAGCTCAGAGGCACAGCTCTTGAGTGTGTAGCCCAGAATCCGCAAGCCCTGTGAGTGCCTGGAGAACTTGAAGATGT
>NW_011486380.1:4394-5089 GCF_000754665.1 Bison bison bison | reverse complement strand
TTGGTCATAACTTTCCTTCCAAGAAGTAAGCGTCTTTTAATTTCATGGCTGCAATCATCATCGGCAGTGATTTTGGAGCCCAAAGTCAGACACTGTTTCCACTGTTTCCCCACCTATTTCCCATGAAGTGATGGGACCAAATGCCATGATCTTTGTTTTCTGAAGGCTGAGCTTAAGTAGAGTAATGCTCAAAATTCCCCAAGCCAGGCTTCAGCAATATGTGAACCGTGAACTTCCTGATGTTCAAGCTGGTTTTAGAAAAGGCAGAGGAACCAGAGATCCAGTTGTCAACATCCACTGGATCATAGAAAAAGCAAGAGAGTTCCAGAAAAGCATCTATTTCTGCTTTACTGACTATGCCAAAGCCTTTGACTGTGTGGATCACAATAAACTGTGGAAAATTATGAAAGAGATGAGAATACCAGACCACCTGATCTGCCTCTTGAGAAATCTGTATGCAAGTCAGGAAGCAACAGTTAGAAATGGACATGAACAACAGACTGCTTCCAAATAAGAAAAGAAGTTCGTCAAGGCTGTATATTGTCACCCTGTTTATTTAACTTATACTCAGAGTACATCATGAGAAACACTGGACTGAAAGAAACACAAGCTGGAACCAAGTTGCTGGGAGAAATATCAGTAACCTCAGAAATGCAGATGACACCACCCTTATGGCAGAAAGTGAAGAGGAACTA
>NW_011486380.1:0-579 GCF_000754665.1 Bison bison bison | reverse complement strand
TGCGTGACATCTTTAAAGGTAAATGAGACAGATTATGAATGGGAAAAAATCAAAAATCGTATCTCAGGTGTTTGGAACAGCTCCGACATTGGTCTGGACTTGGGGAAACTTCATAATCAAATACAGACCTTGGAACACTCTCGACTGGATTTTACTGCTGCTGGAGCAGCTGACTTTTTTCACACCTTCTCTAACTTTATTTACAGAAAAAACATTCTGTCTAATCTTCTCATAAGCATTCTTCCTTGTATTGTCAGGATTCTTCAGCAGAACATTCAGAAGCTCGTGACTGAGCTGCATCTGGCTGTTTTAAGAAATAAAAAAGGGGGAGATGTAGGGAGCAGGAGCTCCGCCCATGGCAAAGGTCATGAGGAAGGAGGCTTGGCATAAGCAAAGGCGGGATCGAGCCTCAGGAGTCCCCTTGGAAATTCTCGAGCATCTACCCACAAAACCAGAGTCTGCCTACTTTCTGCTTTGTGCTCTCACCTATACCTCTGACTTTACGGGGGCCTGTCCCCCAATACCTCTCTCTGAAAAGAAGAGTTAACTTACAGCTTCAGTTAATAAAGTTCCTGGGTG
>NW_011486379.1:4969-5347 GCF_000754665.1 Bison bison bison | reverse complement strand
TAAGAATGGCATATCGTGATGTGGAGGCGGGATCAAAATGGTGCAATAGGAATACACTGAGCTCATCTCTTCCCATGAACACATCAAAACTACAAATACATACACAGCATCTCTTGCTAACTCTTGAAGACTGTCAGGAGAGATTTTCTATGACCAAATCTGTAAAGAAAAACCACAAGGAATCTGTTAGGAGGGGAGAAGAAGTGATCTAATCAATTCCTGTACCCCTAGTGTGTGACTCAGAAGAGAAGAGGGATACCACAGGATTTGAAAGCCTCCCAGGGAGTGAGGGATTTGAACCCCATATTAGGTACCCCAACCCTGAGGTCCAACACTAGCAAAGAGCCCTCTAAGCTGGTTTGAAAAGCAGTAAGGTTT
>NW_011486379.1:0-846 GCF_000754665.1 Bison bison bison | reverse complement strand
GATATTGTATGGAAAAATTCATTGCCTTACCCAAGGCCACAAAGATGTACTCCTGTGTTCCCTTCTAATAGTTTACAAGCTTTTGTTCTTAAATTTAGATCTATCATCCACTTCAAACTAATTTTATTACATAGTGTGAGGTAGAGGTCCAACTTCATTCTTTTGCATATGTATATCAGTTGTCACAGCATCAGTTGTTGAAAGATCTATATTCTTCTCCATTGAATTGTTTTGGTAAGCTTGTCAAAAATCAGTTAATGGTAAATGTATTTATTTCTGTATGCTCAACTCTATTCCACTTACCTATATGTTTATCCTTATGCCAGCTCCACATTGTAATTATTACTGTACTTTTGTGGTCAGTTTTGAAATTGGGAAGTCTTTCAACTTAGTTCTTCTTTTTCAAAATATTTTGCTATTCAGGGGCCTTTGTTTTTCTGTATTAATTTTGGGAGCTCCAGAGGGGGAGAGAGCAGTCAAGCCAGTAATCTCGCTCCCAAGTGAAAAATGGGTACTGAAGATTGGGTTCTTAAAGGTACAAAATTGGTAAAAAAATACCTAAAAGCAAAAATTAAAAATCTAGAGTAAAGTTTGGAATTTCAAAAATACAATGTTAAAGAAAAGAAGAAGGAAAAGAAATAGAGAGGAAAAAAAAAAACAAAGTCACAAAAATTATAAAGAAAATATAGGTACCTATTATACAGAGTGAAGTAAGCCAGAAAGAAAAACACCAATACAATATACTAATGCATATATATGGAATTTAGAAAGATGGTAACAATAACCCTGTATATGAGACAGCAAAAGAGACACTGATGTATAGAACAGTCTTTTGGACTCTGTGGG
>NW_011486378.1:22973-23972 GCF_000754665.1 Bison bison bison | reverse complement strand
TGTCACTCTCTCTCTCACTCTGGTTGAGTCTCCGATCTGGAGCGCGGAACCCACCATGCTTACTAATTATGCCTGGGCTTCTAAGATCCGACCGGGGAGGCCGCAGTGTCTCCTCTCCTTCGGGAGAACGGAAGGACGCCTGCGGCCTCTGAAAGTGGTGCAAACTTCTTGTCTTGAAGTTTTATTGGTCTCCCGCGTAAACCAAGCTACTCAGCCTCTTTTCTCCACTGAATTTTCCTACTGAGCTATCCTCATTCTATTACTCTTTATACCTCTAATTAATATCTAATTGAAGCTATTGTATCCTGATCCTCGCCGATGCCATCCCCGCTTCCAATACCCTGGATCAGCCGGGGCTGGACCCTGGCAGTGCACATATATATAATGGAATATTAATCAGCAGTAAAAAGAATGAAATAATGCTATTTGCAGCAACAGGGATGGTTCTAGAGATTATCATACCAAGTGAAGTATACTGGACAAAGACAAATATCATATGATATCACTTACATGTATAATCTAAAAGAATCATACATATACAGTTGAACTTACTTACAAAACAGAAACAGACTCACAGACTTAGAAAGCAAGCTTATGGTAACCAAAGGGGAAAAATGGTAGGAGAGATAAATCAGGAGATTGGGATAAACATATATATAAATACACTACTATATATAAAATAATCAACAAGGGCTTACTGTACAGCACTGGGAACTCTATCCAATACTCTTATAACATATTGGAAAAGAATCTGAAAAAATAGATATATGTACATGTATAACTTAATCACTTTGTTGTATACTTGAAATGAATATTGCAAATCAAATATGCTCCAATATAAAAGAAAAAAAAGAAACTTAGATGTCTTCACTAGGAAATACCACCAAACATTTTAAGACTTCTTCCGAAAATAGAATGACAGAAAATAATTCCCAAATATGGGACAATATTACTGTAACATTCAGTTCAGTTCAGTTCAGTCATTCAGTCGTGTCTGAC
>NW_011486378.1:22445-22873 GCF_000754665.1 Bison bison bison | reverse complement strand
TATAAAAGACAAAAGAGAGACAAAAGAGTTAGGGATGGAGACCTATCCTGGGGAGAGTCTTGAAAGACGAGAAGTTTACAAAGAGCAGGAAATCCTCTCACCAGAGGGTCTGTGGGGAGTTTTAGAATCTTGGAAGGCAACATATCCGGGAGAGGAAAAAAACAAACAAAAAAAACCCACAGAATATGTGCCTAACCACAACTCCCAACAGAGAAGTAGCCCAGATGCTCGCCTATGCCACCAGTGAGCAAGGGCTGAACAGGGAGGTGTGGGTTGCATGCTTTTCCCCTGAATGGCCTCAGGACAATCTGAAGAGCTAACGTGAGATAGCAACCCAAACTGTAGGATAGCCAGAGAGAGAATTAAAAAAGAGAGAGAGAGAGAGAACTTTCCCATGAAAAGCTCTAACCTAAGGCACAGCCAGGCCT
>NW_011486378.1:17828-19166 GCF_000754665.1 Bison bison bison | reverse complement strand
GGGAGGCTTGGGCTGCATTGCTTAGGGTAAGGACCGGGCCTGAATGTCCTGAGGGCAATCTGAGGGAACTAACATGAGACAGCACCCCAAACTGTGGGATAACCAGAGAAAGAGAAAGAAAAGAGAGAGAGAGAGAGAGAGAGAGAGAGAGGGAACTATCCTGCTAAAAGCCCTAACCTGAGGAACTGCCAGGCCCACTCACCAAATAAAGGACTCGGCAAGCACCAGAGGAGAGCTAGCAGACTGTGGACTGGCCCATTCCCTACCGGAGACAAGCAGGCATGGGGAAGCCAGAGCTGGAAAGGGGCACTTGCAGCCCTAGAGAGGCATACTCTACTAAACTGCAAACAGGCTCCATTGCTAACCAAGAGTTATTGGGATTCTGGACGGTTGACATTCGCCAGGAGGGTGGCAGCCAGAAATCAGCTCCCCAGAAGAAACACATGGCATACCTGAGAAGGCTCGCCCATTGTACACCCAGAAAACTGAGTGGCTGGGACGAGAGAGCTGATAAGATGCACCGCCTATTTAGGGGTGACTGCACTTGCCAAGCACCTGGTCACCTGAGCTGCTTAGACCTAGGAAGGGCACAAAATGCAGGCACAAAACTCAGGGACCAAAATAGCCCTGAGCTTCAATATACCGGCTGCCCAAAGTCACACCAAACCCACTGACATCTCAAAACACTACTGTACACATCATTGCACTCCAGAGAGAAGAAATCCAGCTCCACCCACCAGAACACCGACACAAGCTTCCCTAACCAGGAAACCTTGACAAGACACCTGTACAACCCCACCCACAGCGAGGAAACTCCATATAAATAATCAATAAAAAGAAACCACAAACTGCCAGAATATGGAAAAGCCACCCCAAACACAGCAATATAAGCAAGCAGAAAAGGCAGAGAAATACTCAGTGGGTAAAGGAACAGGATAAATGCTCACCAAACCAAACAAAAGAGGAAGAGATAGGGAATCTACCTGAAAAAGATTTCAGAATAATGATAGTGAAAATGATCCAAAATCTTGAAAACGAAATGGAGTTACAGGTAAATAGCCTGTAGACAAGGACTGAGAAGATGCAAGAAATGTTTAACAAGGACCTAGAATAAATAAACAAGAGCCAATATATAATGAATAATGCAATAAATGAGATTAAAAAAAAACACTCTGGAGGGAACCAACAGTAGAATAATGGAGGCAGAAGATAGGATGCATGAGGTAGAAGACAGAATGGTAGAAATAAATGAAGCAGAAAGGAGAAAAGAAAAAAGAATTAAAAGAAATGAGGACAAGCTCAGAGACTTCTGGGACAATGTTAAATGCCTCAACATTC
>NW_011486378.1:13450-14834 GCF_000754665.1 Bison bison bison | reverse complement strand
GCTAGCACCTATCCTACTCAAACTCTTCCGGAAAATTGCAGAGGAAGGTAAATTACCAAACTTATTTTATGAGGCCACCATCACCCTAATACCAAAACCAGACAAAGATGCCACACACAAAAAAAAAATACAGGCCAATATCACTGATGAACTTAGATGCAAAAATCCTCAACAAAATTCTAGCAAACAGAATCCAACAACATATTAAAAAGGTCATACATCATGACCAAGTGGACTTTATCCCAGGTATGCAAGGATTCTTCAATATTTGCAGTTCAATCAATGTAATATACCACAAAAACAATTGAAAGATAAAAACCATATTATTATCTCAATAGATGAAGAGAAAGCCTTTGACAAAATTCAACATCCATTTATGATAAAAACCCTCCAGAAAGCAGGCATAGAAAGAACATACCTCAACATAATAAAAGCTGTATATGATAAACCCACATCAAACATTATCCTCAATGGTAAAAAATTGAAAGCGTTTTCCTTAAAGTCAGGAACAAGACGAGGGTGCTCACTCTCTTATCACTACTATTCAACATATTTGTGGAAATTTTAGCCACAGCAATAAGAGATGAAAAAGGAGTGAAAGGAATTCAGATGAGAAAAGAAGTAAACTCTCATTGTTTGCAGATGACATGATCTTCTACATAGAAAACCCTAAAGACACCTGTAGAAAACTACTAGAGCTAATCAGTGAATAGAGTAAAGTTGCAAGATATAAAGTTAACACAGAAATACCTTGCATTCCTATACACTAACAATGAGAAAACAGAAAGAGAAATTAAGGAAACAATCCCATTCACCATTGCAACGAAAAGAATGAAATACTTAGGAATAAATCTACCTAAAAAAACAAAATACCTATATATAGAAAACTATAAAACACTGATGAAAAAATCAAAGATGACACAAATAAATGGAGAAATATACCATGTTCATGTATCAGAAGGATCAAATAGTGAAAAGGAGCATACTACCCAAAACAATCTGTAGATTCAATGCAATCCATATCAAGCTACCAACGATATTTTTCAGAGAACTAAAACAAGTGATTTCACAAATTTTATTGAAATATAAAAAGCCTCATATAGCCAAAGCAATCTTGAGAAAGAAGAATGGAACTGAAGGAATCAACATGCCTGTATTCAGACTATACTGCAAAGCTACAGTCATCAAGACAGTATGCTATTGGCACAAAGACAGAAATATAGATCAATGGAACAAAATAGAAACCCCAGAGATAAATCCACACAGCTATGGACACCTTATCCTTGACAAAGGAGGCAAAAGATCTAAATGTAAGACCAGAAACTATAAAACTCCTAGAGGAAAACATAGGCAAAACACTCTCTGACATAAATCACAGCAGGAT
>NW_011486378.1:9027-9757 GCF_000754665.1 Bison bison bison | reverse complement strand
CTTTACTAGCATGTGAGATGAGTGCAATTGTGTGGTAGTTTGAGCATTCTTTGGCATTACCTTTCTTTGGGATTGGAATCAACACTGATCTTTTCCAGTTCTGTTCCTTTTACTATGGGATTTAAGCATATAATTTCCCATCTAAACAGTGTTTAGCTGCATCCCTTAGGTTTTGGTATTTTATGTCTTCCTTTTCATTCACTTTAAAGCACTTTCTGATTTCCCTTTATATTTCTTCACTGAATCATTGGTTGCTTGAGCCTTTTGTTTAATTTTTACATATTTCTGAGTTTCTCAATTTTTTTCTTGTTATTGGTTTTAAATTTTATCCCTTTGCGTTCAGAGAACATACTTTGTATTATTGTTTATGGCCACAAATATAGTCTATCCTGAAGAATGTTTCATACGCATTTGAGAAGAATGTATATTATGTTGTTCTTGAGTGAAGTGATCTACAAATGCCTTCTAGGTCTAGTTCATTTTTTATATTCATCAAGTATTTGGTTTCCTTACTGATTTTCTGTCTACTTGTTCTACCTTAATTTAAAGCAAGGTAGACTTTTAAAATTTCTTCTTTTATTTCTTTTTAAGATTTGTTGCTGTTCAGTCACTTAGTCCTGTTTGACTCTGCCACCCCATGGACTACAGCATGCCAAGTTATCTTCCAGAGTTTGCTCAAACTCATGTCCATTGAACTGGTGATGCCATCCAACCATCTCATCCTCTGCCA
>NW_011486378.1:4496-5327 GCF_000754665.1 Bison bison bison | reverse complement strand
GATTTTTATTACAGTAATTTTACTTTTAACCTCATACTATTATTTTTTCAAATAATTTCTATCTTTGTTGTTTACCTTACTTCTTTAATCATGCTCTTCTTTATTTCTTTGAACATATTTATAAAGATGTGTTAGTTTCCTTTGGCTGCTGTAACAGAGTATAATAAAGAGTTACTTAATAAAAATTTGTGATCTACACTTATGAAGTCTAGAAGTCTAAGATTAAAGTATCAGTAGGACCATGTTTCCTTTGAAGGTGCCATGGTTGGATCTGTTCAAGGTCTCTCTACTATTTGTGATAGTTCCTTGGTTTGTGATAGCATAACTCCAGTGTTCACATGGAATTCTTCTTGAATGCCTTGTCTCTCTGTCAAACCTTCCAATTTTTATAAGGACATGAAGCATATTGGATTTGGAATCCACCTTACTTTTGTATGATCGCATCTAAACTAATTTCACCTTTAATGGCTCTATTTCCAAATAGTGATATTAAGAGGTGCTAAGGATTATGACTTCAACATATGAATTTTGGGGAACAAAGTTTAACTCTTAACAAATGGCTACTTTGAATTTTTTTTTCTGTTCAATTCAATGTCTGATTGGTCTTACTGGCAGTTTCTGTTTCCTGATTTTGGTGGGGGGGAGTGTATGGATCATATTTTTCTTTGTACACCTAATAATTTTTGTTGGCATCTGGACATTTCAGATAATATATTATAGCAACACTGTATAATGATTCCTTCTCCAGGAGCTTTCATTATTTCCTTGTTTTTTGACTGGATGGATTATTTTAGTGAAGTCTATCCTCACCCCATTCCCAATGTCAAGTCT
>NW_011486378.1:0-500 GCF_000754665.1 Bison bison bison | reverse complement strand
AATTTTCTGCCATTGTGGATATGTTTGCTGTGGGATTGTCATATATGAATTTTATTATGTTGAGTTATGTTCCTTCTATGCCTGCTTTCTGGAGAGCCTTTATCATAAATGGGTGTTGAATTTTGTCAAAGGTTTTCTCTGCATCTATTTTAACTCTCATATGGTTGTATCTTTCAATTTGTTAATACAGTGTATCATATAGATTGATTTTTGAATATTGATGAATCCTTGCATCCCTGGAATAAAGCCCACTTGATCATGATGTATGATCTTTTTCATATGTTATTGGATTCTGTTTGCTAGAATTTTGTTGAGTATTTTTTCATTTATGTTCATTAATAATATTGGCTTACACTTTTCATTTTTGTGGCATATTTGCCTAGCTTTGGTATCAGGGTGATGATGGCCACGTAGAAAGAAGTTGGAAAATTTCCTTTCTTTGCAATTTTATGGGAGACTTTGAGTAGAATAGGTGTTAGCTCTCCTTTAAATTTTTGGTA
>NW_011486377.1:4465-4987 GCF_000754665.1 Bison bison bison | reverse complement strand
AGAGGCCCGACCTTTGGAGAGGGGACTGGCGTTGGAGGCGGGTTGGGAGGCGGGTTAGGAGGCGGGGCTGGGGGTCCCCGCACAGGTGCAGGATGGTACTGACCTGAAGAAGAGGCGGGAGCCCCCACCGGCTGCCACAGTGTTGATATCCAGCTGGGGGGCCTGGAGGGTGACACCAGCCGTGCTGGCCTCGAAAACATGCTCAAACTCGCCAGCATAGCGGCTCACGTCGGTAGACGTGCCTGGTGGGGGTGGGGAGCAAGGACACCCAGATGCTGCCCAGCCCAGCAACTGAGGCCCCCGGACCCCACCCTCGGGCCCTCATACCTCCCATGTCAAAGCCGATGACTGGCTGGCCGCCCTCCACCCGGTAGGTGGTGGCTGAGTAACCAACCACGCCCCCCAGGGCCGGAGAGCACAGCGCGGGAGCCGCTGAAGGAGTCCATGGGCGCCAGCCCACCGTCGGAGCGCATGAACAGCACCTGCACGTCCTGTGGGCAGGCGGGCGGTGAGGGGCGGGGT
>NW_011486377.1:0-820 GCF_000754665.1 Bison bison bison | reverse complement strand
CAGCACCTGACAGGACACGGCCCAGGGACACAAAGGCCCCCACTTTGCTACACGGCTGAACTGGTGGAGCCTCGTGGCCCCCCGCCACGAGTCCCCCGGCCCGGCCGTGCACCTCTCTCCACATCCTTGAACTTGATGGTCTGCGCCGGGGGAGCCGGGGACTGGCAGCCACCTCAGCCAGGAGCCCGGGGCCACAGAAGCTCAGGCTGCTTCCCCGGTTCCTGAGCACCAGCTTCAGCTCCTGGTTCTCCTGGATGAGCTGCACCAGCCGCCGCAGCTCCTCGTTTTCCTGTGCCAGCCGCTGGATCTCCTGCCGCAGGCCCTCGTAGCTGCTGAGGAGGGACATGCCCGGCAGCGGTGGGCAGCAGCTGCTGGCGGCAGGCAGGCTGGCCAGGGGGCAGCGGACCCTGCCATTGTGAGGTCAGCGGCTCCCTACCCCCCACCGCAGCCACATTCCGGGGCTTCAGAGCCAGCACCCAGCAGTTCCGAGCACCCTGAGCGGGGCACCTCCCGACCTCTGGCCTCTGGCTCATGAGTAGAGGAGCCCAGATCTGCCCCAGACTTGGGAGTCCCTCCCGGAAGCCCCTCCTGGTGGACAGAAGGTTCTGGGTCCCAGCCTAGCATGGTGGTGTTGCAGGAAAGGAGCTGAATGATTCAGGCGTCCCTCCTCCCCACTGGCCACCCGCTGCTCATGCCAGGTTGTGGGGCTGGGTCCCTGGGCACAGTCCCAGAGGTGGTGGTGGCCAGCATATCATCTGAAGGGGGCAGGTGGGTGGACGTTTGAGCTGCCCTGAGGGAGGGGGTGTGTCTGGCCACCACC
>NW_011486376.1:4676-5051 GCF_000754665.1 Bison bison bison | reverse complement strand
GGTTCCGGTCCATTAAAGGACCTCAACAAGTGGCACCCAGAACAGGGACCTGGTATATGTGGCATTTCAGGCTGAGTGACTCAGGGCCTATTGAGGTCGGTAAGACATGGATTAAACAGCTGGAAAGCCCCATCATTTCTCTACTTTACTTCACCATTTGTTTAAAGCTCAGGGACTTCTGGTTTCACGCAAACTAATAGAGCCTTGCCTTCAAACAGTGGTTGAGTGTAATCCTTGGTTCCCTGATAAAAGCAGTTTTGATTTAGAAATTTGGCACTGGGTCAAAGAAAATGTTGAATGAGCCGCCAGGCAGAGAAAAAATATTCCAATTGATTTCTGGCCCTCATGAGCTCTCATTAAAGCTGTAATTCTGCC
>NW_011486376.1:0-650 GCF_000754665.1 Bison bison bison | reverse complement strand
CCCATGGACTGCAGCCTACCAGGCTCCTCCATCCATGGGATTTTCCAGGCAAAAGTACTGGAGTGGGGTGCCATGGATACCTAGTGTCAATTTCTCCTCCAACTAACATCCCAATTCTGAGGCCTAGAAAATTTTAATTTGCATGTTCTGATATAAACTTAAAAAAAATTCAGTCATCTAAATTTCATTGATAGAGCTTAATTTTTAAAAGATACCTATTAGCTCTTAGTAGAAATGTGATTAATCACCCCCAATTTGTTGTAAAATTTGATTTTCAAATACCTCATTTGCTTTCAATTAGAGAATCTAAAACTTTAATATTCCTACAAATTACCGGGATCTTGTTAAAATGCACACTCTCATTCTAAGGCCTGGAATAGGTTCTGAGATTCTGAATTTCTTTTACTTTTGCACCAACCTAATAGCAAGCTCCCTGGTAATGCAGATTTTGGTGGTCCAGGGTCTGTATTTTGAGTACTAAAGTTTTAGATGGCTCTCCTCTAGCAATGCTCCACCTGTTTTGAATCTTACTGCTTCTAAACCTGCTTCAGACTGTAAAATATCAACTAAGCTTGTGAAATTCACTTCAAATAAGAATCCAGTGGAATCTTGAGTGATAGCCTAAGCCTTTCCATGGCACAGGGTTTGGA
>NW_011486375.1:4803-5454 GCF_000754665.1 Bison bison bison | reverse complement strand
CACACAAGAATCATAACCAGAAGTACAAACAGCATTAAGGTCCCTATGCAATTCTTAACAGATGACACAGGGCCCAAACCAAATGGCCAAAAGGCTCCTTCTAGCTCTATAGGAGCTCCTTAAAAGTAATAAAAGTAATAACAGCAACCACCACCACCTCATTTATCAAACCACATGCTTACCAATTAAATGCTCAATGATATAAAGAGTCCTAAATGGTATTATCATCACACCAGCAGAGTGATTTCAGCAAATCTCATAATCAAGAAATACCCACTGAGCATTCAGTCATGTTCTATACTCTGCAGATGTGCAATCCTAGCATAATAAAGAGCCATCTGTTAAGTCTCAATTGCATAAGCAGTGCCTTGGGTAAGTTGGACTCCCTGCCCTCTCCCCAGGCCTCACATTAATGAACCAAACTGAAATTAGAGAATGTACTTTTTGCATTCCTTCACCCTTCTGCTTCCCTCAGTCTATCACCAGCCGTGATCCTGGTCAAGTGATTCGAGACTCCCTGGAATATCCACAGAAGGGGAAGTTGTTTCAATGCATGCAGACTCTATTTATAGAACAGATACCTCTGCAAGAAGATATAATGGCCTGGGAGTCAAAGGCCTTAGATTCTATTCTCAGAACAACTGCTAACTA
>NW_011486375.1:0-808 GCF_000754665.1 Bison bison bison | reverse complement strand
ACTGTCTTATTTAGTCTCTCAGCTTCCCAATTCTAATTTCCTAAGAGAGGAAACTGAATGGCCCAGCTCATCTTATCAAGCTCATACTGCACCCCAGGTGACCCACTGGCTGTTTGGGGGACAGGTGGCCACTCCCAGTCCAGTCAGCCTAAGGCAGGGAGGCAAAGTCCCCTGCACAGTTCATGGCTACTGTCCCCTCCCACCCCAGCACAGCGGGCCTGGAGTGGTTTGCCTTTGAAGGTGATATGGATCCAAAGGCACAGTAAAATATATATGCCCAAGTCTGAGGCTTTGCATGTAATTTGAAAGTCAATAATATGTCCATTCATGAGCTTCCAACACCCATATTTTAACCTTCATAATTAAGAAAAAAGAGCATCTGACCTCAACATAGGCTTTAGCCCTCAGTGCCTACTAAACTGACCTTTTTAAACTGGTAAAAAGAATCCAAGTATGTTTTAAAGAGGAAAAACTTTAGTACTTTAATAAGGCTTCCCTGGTGGCTCAGATGGTAAAGAGCCGCCTGCAATGCAGGAGACTCAGGGTTCAATCCCTGAGTAGGGAAGATCCCCTGGAGAATGAAATGGCAAACCACTCCAATATTCTTGCCTGGAAAATCCCATGGATGGTGGAGTCTGGCAGGCTATAGTCCATGGGTTGCAAAGAGTTGGACATGACTGAGCAACTAACAAAAAATAATAAAAGGACAAAACACCATGCTGTCAGCTCCCTGAGATAGACGAGGAAAGGAGAATAAAGTATGAGATAGACAAATCCTGATAAATGGATACCACTGGCCTTTAGCCCA
>NW_011486374.1:5007-5456 GCF_000754665.1 Bison bison bison | reverse complement strand
TACTTTAATTGGCGTGAACTCAAGGGTCCTCCCCTCCTAACAGAGTAGGACAGATTCTCTGGAAACCCCTAGGGAGGGAGGGCAGCAGGCAAAGCTGGGCCAAGTGATGACAACTGTCCTGGGTGGCATCATTCACTTTGGGCAAGGCACCCCGCTGCTTGCAGGTGAATAAAGGGAATTGATATTTGTTCATACTTTTAGTGCCCTGCCTGTGATTTAGATCAGGGACCATAGGAAAACCTGGGCAAGCTGCACAATGCTCGCCACTGTCTTTCGGGAATGTTGAGGTTCAAATTAGTAAATGAAATCCTGAGTCATAGATCCAAGGAGCCAGGATGGGGCGGGGAGGCTGGTGAGGCGGGGCGTGCTTGGTTCCTTTAGAAAGGCTGCGATGGAGGAGACACCATCCTGTTCATATTAGTAGCCGGGGAAGGGTTTGTCCCTTGGTG
>NW_011486374.1:0-724 GCF_000754665.1 Bison bison bison | reverse complement strand
AAGGACAAAAATTGGGGAGTTGGGGAGTATTGGCAGGGCCACCCCTTTGGGTAGCTGTCATAGGTGGTTGGAAGTGTCTAGAATTGCTCAGAATGTAAAATCCAGCCTTGGAGAAACATGCTGGGAACTGCCAGTTATAAGTTTCTGCTTTAGATGGGCAGGGACCTTGGAAGAGCCAGTCATCTAATCCTGTCTACAAGGGCACGACCCTGTATCTGTAAGCTTTTGGCTCAGGGGGTTCACTCACAGCTGTCCTGGGCACCAAATGATGAGGTATTATGGTGCCCCCAAGCCTGGCTCAGGAAGGGGCTTCAGAACCGGAGCTCACCTATCTGCCCTACTAGTTGTCATAGAATTGAAATGTACCTGCATCCATTTTCCCAAGTGCCCCATCCACCCTGGGGCTCTGAGGCCGGGACCCAGGTTGTCCTAGTTGTTAAATATTTTGCTGTCACCCCCCATGGAGCCCTGCAGCTTGCTCCTGCAGTCAGCATGGGTTTTCAGTCCCACCCAGCCAAGGCCTCTGAGCTCAGAAATGCCAAATGCTCAGTGAATTTGGGTTAAGCTGGCCTTGCTGCGTTCTGTGAGCCGCGCTGCCCAGAGAATAATAGCAGCTCCCAGGATGTCAGGAAAACAGCCCCTGTTGATTTTCCAGCTCTTGAATAGCAGCTTCGTGGAAAATGTTTCTGATTTGTGCAGAGGCTCTCCCCTAGCCCCGGCCCCC
>NW_011486373.1:9242-9584 GCF_000754665.1 Bison bison bison | reverse complement strand
CCACAGGAATGGAAAAGGTCAGTTTTCATTCCAATCCCAAAGAAAGGCAATGCCAAAGAATGTTCAAACAACCATATAATCTCACATGCTAGGTAATTCCCCAAATTCTCCAAGTGAGGCTTCAACAGAACGTGAACCATGAATGTACAGACATTCAAGCTGGATTTAGAAAAAGTAGAGGAACCAGAGAACAAATTGAGAACATCTATTGGATCATTGAAAAAGCAAGAGAATTCCAGGAAAAAACATCTACTTCTGCTTTGTTAACTACGTCAAAGCCTTTGACTGTGTGGATCACAATAAACTGGAAAATTCTTAAAGAGTTGGGAATACCAGACCACC
>NW_011486373.1:4218-4916 GCF_000754665.1 Bison bison bison | reverse complement strand
GGGATTGGGGGCAAGAGGAGAAGGGGACGACAGAGGATGAGATGGCTGGATGGCATCACCAACTCGATGCACATGAGTTTGGGTGAACTCTGTAAGTTGGTGATGGACAGGGAGGCCTGGCTGCTGTGATTCATGGGCTTGCAAAGAGTCAGACACGAATGAGCGACTGAACTGAACTGAACTGCATGCATTTAGCAAGGAAGTGTTTCCTTTTTTAAAATTTGAAACATTTAGAACAGAATGAGAAGTTTGTTTGGAAGCATTGAGAAGGATACAATAGTCAAGAGATAATACTAATATATCTTTGAGAGAGAAAAATTTTTAAAGGTGAATATAATATATTCTAAACTAAATATATAACTAAATATACATATATTGGTATTTAATTACATATAAACTTATGTATAATTATATATAAAAGTTATAACTAAAATATAGCCCTAATGATTGTGATGCTATGACAATTTTATATGTATAATACAATTTTATTTAATAAATATTTATTGGGTCCTCTATAACAGGTCCCGTTCTAAGTAGCTCTGTTATATCAGAGGATAAAACAGAAAAAAAAAAAAATGCCCTGCCTTCTCTGAATTTATATTTTAGTGGTGAAAGAGAAAAAATAACAATCAACCTGAGGATAAATTTGTAATATGTTAGGAGGTGACAAGCACTATGGAAAAATTTAGTGCAGAGGT
>NW_011486373.1:0-268 GCF_000754665.1 Bison bison bison | reverse complement strand
AGCTGGTTTTAGCAAAGGCAGAGGAACCAGAGATCAAATTGCCAGCATCTGCTGGATCATGGAAAAAGCGGGAGTTCCAGAAAAGCATCTATTTCTACTTTATTGACTATGCCAAGGCCTTTGACTGTGTGGATCACAGTAAACTGTGGAAAATTCTGAAACAGATGGGAATACCAGACCACCTGATCTGCCTCTTGAGAAATGTGTACGCAGGTCAGGAAGCAACAGTTAGAACTGGACATGGAACAATAGACTGGTTCCAAATAGG
>NW_011486372.1:9795-10435 GCF_000754665.1 Bison bison bison | reverse complement strand
TTTTATTCCAGTTTTGTCAGAAATGCACTCATATCATGGCTTTAGTGTTAAGTGTTTAATATTGCAATGCCAATGTCATTTAAAGAAAATGTTAAGGTATCTCAGTTTGATGCCTATGAATCACATACATATATTTGATAAACTGAATAATTTGTAACAACTAATTGGGGCCATATATACTTAGTTTGAGGATAACTAGAGTATCTGATGCCACACACTAAACTTAAATCTCAATTTTTTATATACATTTTTGAAATCACATTTTTTATTTAGCCCTTTCCCTTTTTAAAAAATTTCACAGCCCCAACATCCCTCACAACTAGCTTTTTCTTCCCTTTTATTCACCACTTGACTTCTAACATTTGATCTCTTTTCCTTGCACAGTTGAAGGCCTGTGTGTCTGATGACTGATGCATTATGGCACAGATGAGATAATGGATATGAAAGCGCTTTGTAGATCGTAAAGTGCTATACAGATATAGGGGATTAATATTATTAATGTTGTTGGTTGTTGTTGTTGTTACTCTTACTATTCTTACTAATATTGTTACTAACCTATTAACTTGTGGATATATAGGCTGTGGGTGGGAGGGTGGAGAATAGGTGGGTGGGGGAAAAGGGGATTTTAAAAAAGGGAATA
>NW_011486372.1:8603-9695 GCF_000754665.1 Bison bison bison | reverse complement strand
AAGGGAATATATTTCAAAAGGAAAATTTTAAGCAAAATATGAACCTACCTAGTCATTGCCACCTAAATATATTCACAAACAGAGAAGCAACATTTGAAAGTAGTCAGAGAGAAATGGAAGGAAGCCTGTCACATATATAAGTATACACACTTGTCCATGATTCCTTTTACCAGCCAGCTCTACTACTTACAACTAGGTAGTAAAATGAACCAACTTTTCTTCTTGATGGTGTGATTGTGTATGTCTGTGGGGAATGAGTGGGTGAAGAGCATTTCGTGAGGCTGCTTCAGGCCTATTCCTAGGTTTTGACACTAGTGTGTGGTGAGTCCTGGAAAATTACTTAATGGAAAAGTACCAGATGTGACATGTCTCCTGCTCTTCAGCAGCCATTCAAAAGGAAAAATAATCAAATGGGAACATTTTCTTCTATTTCTCCACTCTGATAGCTAGCTGTTTTTGCTAAATGCTATGGCTGGTTCCTCGGAACTGGTCTTTGTTTTGTTTTTATTTTTCTGTTTTCCAGCTGAATTTAGTTTGGAATCACCAACTCTGCCTGTATTCTGATCCCCAAGACTCCAAATCTCAAAGTCACCAGCTTACAGGAATGGAGTGCTCTCTACGTAATCTAATGGTGGCAATGAAAGAAGGAATAAAGAAAATGTTCCATGAGTACAGTATGTTTTATACAAATAAATATGGGAGCAGTTGTCCCACTTTTCCTCAGTATCAGTTCAGCTTTGGCAAATGGGGTGAGGTGGGATAGAAGGACAGCCTAAAACTGTTGGAAACAATTTCCTTGTCAGAACTTGCTATCATGAATCCTTTGGAATGGATACTCTTTCAGTCGCTCCTATGGAGCCCATTAGGAGCCTAATCTAGGACATGGGTTATCCCTTTCTCCGAAGAGAACTGCCATTTTAAAGTACCTTTTTTCTTGGCCTACAGTTAATTCTATGTTTTTAAGGTTAAATTAGTGGCTTATAACCAATTGTTTTGTACTGAAACATAAAAAGGAACCGAGTTTGAGAAATGAACAACGGGATTAGGCAGAAGATAATTGTTCTCTAAATTGCATTCTATATCCCTCTCAGT
>NW_011486372.1:4448-5635 GCF_000754665.1 Bison bison bison | reverse complement strand
TCTTCCCAACCCAGGGATCGAACCTAGGTCTCCTGCATTGTAGGTGGATTCTTTACTAGCTGAGCCACAAGGGAAGCCTAAGAATACTAGAATGGGCAGCCGATCCCTTCTCCAGTGGATCTTCCCAACCCAGGAATCAAACAGTGATCTCCTACATTACAGGCAGATTATTTATCAACTGAGCTATCAGGGAACCCCAACAAGTCTATTGATCAATGACAAATTGCCATCTAAGGTTCTAACCATGCTTTGAGTAACACTTTGAATAGGAATAGGAGTATCACCATCATCTGAGAACTCACCAGGAATGATGAATTCCAGGCTCTACAACAATTCTACTGAATCAGAATCTCAATTTTAACAAGATTCCTAGGTGATTTGTGTTCATGTTAAAATTTGAGGAGCACTGGGTAAGTTCTGTGCAGAGGGGTTTTTCTACCCCTTGAGTTGGGGAATCATTTTCTAATGTGTCTAGTCTTCAAAGGAACAAATGACGTCCTTATTTTCTGATCCAGATGGATTTTACAGAGATACAGTCGTCTCAACGTGTCAAAGCTGTTTATTGGAAAGTAATACACGTTAATTTGCCTGGTACCCAAAAGATATCAGATTTTTCATAATTCTTTTAAACTGAGACTTTCTTAAGTTCTTGTCCCACGGTGCTCAGTATATTAATATTGGCTATGTCTAGAAAACGACTTTGCTTCCAAGTGCCCAGTCCATGTGAGCCACCTATGAGAGCCTAGAGCTCTGGATAACCACAAGGTCATTGTGGCACATACAGCCAACAGCCACTTCATTGGTTTTAAATATACTCAAGGAAATTGCGAAAAAAAAATGTGTATGAGAAAGTGACCCTCTATTCTCACTTAAGGATCTCATCCACTTCTACCACTTGAACTATCACTTAGATTCCCTCAAATCTCTCCTGCATTCCCATCCTATATTTCCAGTTGTAGGCTGGTTATATCCACTTGGACATTCTACAAATTCTTCAGACTTATGTATTCAAGATCATTTCATTATCCATATATCCACTGAGTATGTTCTTGCTCAGTGAATGGTGCTGCCATTCATCTAGTTAGTGACCCAAGCCAGAGAGCAAGGTTCACTAGCAATTCTTTTCTCTTCTATCCTCATATCCAATTGGCCACTCTCAATTCTCCTGCCTTTCTATCCCCCTGCTC
>NW_011486372.1:3477-4348 GCF_000754665.1 Bison bison bison | reverse complement strand
CCAATTTGTAACATATTTTGTAAGTGTATATTTTTCTTAGAAAAGTGCTGTGAAGTGTCTGTATGTGAGAATTTTCCTTTTTCTGCACCACTAGGTGCTAATAAAAGGATATTTACTTCAAAGTTTCTGGTTTTAGAAACCACAATACAAAGAAAAAATACACTTTTGTTGGGAATTTTGTAACACAAAACATGTTGTGAACGAGTGTAGTGATATTGTGCAAAAGAAAATGAACATTTGTGAGCTTCTTGCTGTTTTATAGATTTTCTTGTAAATTATTCTTGTAACACCTCTGGTTTTGTTGTTCTTGTTGCAAAGGTTTTAAATATTTGTGATTGAGTGTATGGTGAAACTGTCATAATGTTACTTAGCTGAGTTTTGTTATTGTTTATGGAATAAATAAAAAAGAAAAGTTTAAAATACTGCTTTAGAATCATATGTAACAGAAACCAACCATTTCTAATTAAATTCTATGTCCCAAATAAAAAGTTCTTCATTGTCTAGATCAATGTTTCTCAAACTGTCTGTGATGAAGGACCAATGTTTTCCTCCAATCCATTAAAAACTAATACTATTATAAAACACAATAAGAGTGAATTTTTAAAAGTAAAATTTAAAACGATATGCAAAATAAAAGCTCTAATATATTCAATTCAATATGTAAAATTACATTTCAAAACAAACATAACATAGGAGAAAAGGAAAGAATTGCAAAAAATTGGTACCATATTTGAGACAAGTCCACTGTGTGTGAAAGTTGCTTAGTCGTGTCCAACTCTTTGTGACCCCATGGACTATACACACAGTCCATGGAATTCTCTAGGCCAGAATACTGGAGTGTGTAGCCTTTCCCTTCTCCAGGGGATCTTCC
>NW_011486372.1:0-679 GCF_000754665.1 Bison bison bison | reverse complement strand
TCTATATTTCTTAAAAGTTCTTATTTTGGATTCTTAGAAATCACTCCAACGCCTTACCCTCAAGTATTTGTCTTTTTATTAGGCTAAAAACTAAGAAAATTAGTAAACTAGCTCAAAAAACTTTTGATCTTTATTTGGAGAAAGATGCCACTTTAAAGATGAAATTGAAAGAGTCATTATATTAAACATAATAATATGTTTTATAATTGCATATGTGTAATAGTTCTGTCAGAGTTAATTTATTATCAGTAGCAGAATGAAGTAGTTAAATGTTATAAATTACTAATCAAGATACCTTGGTTCTCTTCCTGGTTTTGCCACTAAATTCAGTGTAAGAACTTAGACAAGTCACTTCCCTTCTTGGCCTCCATTTTCCATCTGGAAAATGAAGAAGTTGGGTTAGATGGCTTAGCATTTAAGAGCATGGAGTGTGAAGTAGAATGCCTGGAATTGAATTCAGTATTCCCTTCTTGTTAACAGTAAGGCTTACCTCAATTTGTCTATCAGTAAAATGGGAATAATTATGGTGCCAATCTCACAGAATTTGGGAAATGAGATAGCTATTAAAAACAGCACATTTGAATCACTTCTAATGAGGTGGATGAAACTGGAGCCTATTATACAGAGTGAAGTAAGTTAGAAAGAAAAACACCAATACAGTATATTAACACATATATAT
>NW_011486371.1:4475-5023 GCF_000754665.1 Bison bison bison | reverse complement strand
ATCATTAAGTCCATAGAACACAGTATAAAAACTCTTGCACTAGACACTCCTGAAAGTCTATGCCACCCCTAGCATTCTATTCCTTTCTGATTTTATCTTTCACTAGATTCCAGGGCCAGTGGGGTATATATGGGCAATGATGAGTTGAGAATTCTTTCATTCAACAAATATTCGAGTGTCTTCTATATTCCAGGTACTATGAAAGAGTGGGTAAACAACATGTAAAAAAGCATAGAGATTCTCAGAGCAAATTATGGGTTTCCTAAGCTATTCTCTCAAGCCTTCTTCCATTCTCACTATACCCATCCTCCCCTCCCCCAGTAAAAGCAGACTGCATCTAAACATACAGAATAAAGTGGAAAACCTTTAGGTGCCTTAAGACCTAATGCTTTAGGACCATATTTTTTTTTTTTTTCAAGTAGTAATCTCTTCTGTCTTAAACAAGTTACATTTGCCCAAACGCTTTTTGTACTGTGAAATAAGTGACTTAAATATTCCTCTGAGATAATAAATGGTAGTTTCCTCTGTAGCTCAGTCATTGGAGTGAA
>NW_011486371.1:0-831 GCF_000754665.1 Bison bison bison | reverse complement strand
CTGTGTAAGAGGTTTCCCTTTTCTCCACACCCTCTCCAGAATTTATTGTTGTAGATTTTTTTTTGATGATAGCCATTCTGACTGGTGTGAGGTGATACTTTATTATAGTTTTGATTTGCATTTCTCTAACAATTAGTGATATTGAGCATATTTTCGTGTGTTTGTTGGCCATCTGTGTGTCTTCATTGGAGAAATATCTATTTAGGTCTTCCACCTATTTTTTGATTGGGTTGCTTGTTTTTTTGATATTGAGCTGCATAAGCTATCTGTTTATTTTAGAGATTAATCCCTTGTCAGTTTCTTCATTTGCAAATATTTTTTCCCATCCTGAGGATTGTCTTTTCTCCTTATTTATGGTTTCCTTTGCTGGGCAAAAGCTTTTAAGTTTAATTAGGTCCCATTTCTTTATTTTTGTTTTATTTTCATTACTCTTGGGGGTGGGGAAAAGTATAAAAACTTTTGAATTAGATTACTTCATCTCTTCCAATTCAGCCATTCTAGGATTTGATATTATTATCACTCTGAAACTTTCAGCAAAGGTAGTGTAAGGAAATGTATGCAACAAATTTCCAAGATCCTGGAACCTTCCTCCTGTTTTCTGGAGGTGGAAGGTTAGAACTGAAGCTCCAATTTATGTACTTTGAAAAAATATGTTCCTCCATTTAGGCCTCAGTTTCCTTATCTGCCAAATGATGGGCTTGGACTAAACTGAACTTAAAAGAAAAAGCTCCACTTTTAGTTTTTTTAATGTCAAAAATATCCCCCCCACCAAAAATCTTGTGAGGAACCCTAGTATATAAAACCAATTGAGGAGTTTCTGCTCTGGTGGAA
>NW_011486370.1:528-779 GCF_000754665.1 Bison bison bison | reverse complement strand
AGAAATAATACAGAGAAAAGTATAATAAGTTGCCAGATACAGACTTAGTGAAATAGAAATGTAGACAAAGGAAATGATTACAGAGTCAGGAAATCCTCTTAGAAGAAGTATAACTTCAGTTGGGCTCTGTGAATACAGGAAGGAAGTAAGGTACTCAGTAAAGGGAATACAGCATGAGCAGACCAGAGAAAGAAACCAGAAAGTTCAGTTTCAGTTTCCTCATCTGTGAGATGAATCAGAAGCCAGATATG
>NW_011486370.1:0-428 GCF_000754665.1 Bison bison bison | reverse complement strand
CGTTTCCCAGCAGTAGACTGCAGTACCTTCAGGGGCCCTGAATGTGCCCTTTATGAGCAAACCCATATTCTGGCGGACTTGCTCCAAGACATTTATTTCAGTCTATTAACGCAGATTGCTCTTAGTGTGTGTGTGTGTGTGTGTGTGTGTGTGCACGTGCATGTGGTTAAAATTATATACAAGATGGAGGCGGGATTTGAGAATTCCCCGAGCAGACAAAACCGTTTAAGCCAGTAAGCTCAACTTAAATCTAGCTTATTTCATGAAAGTAAGTGAAACTTAACCTAGGTCATTTCTTGTAAATGCCTGTGACAATCATAAAAGAAACTTGAGTTATTGTCTTTAAAATGGTATGAGGTAATCACTTTTAACCAATCCCCTGCCACCTTGACCTCCCCCCCTTGTAATAACCAGTTATTGTAAGCATT
>NW_011486369.1:4474-4775 GCF_000754665.1 Bison bison bison | reverse complement strand
CTCGAGCCCCAGTGCCTAGGTGGGGGGCCCAGGAAGAGATAGGGCCCTCTCCACGACGGAGCAATGAGCCAGAAGCTGGGACTCCAGCCCCAAAGTGTGTGTCCCAGTCCCTGTGATCTCAGACGCCCCAGGGCTTGTCCCGCTGGGTCCCCTTGCCCTCTCCGCCCCCAGTCATGAGGCCCAGGACCCCTCACCCCCTGCTCCGATCTGCCCAGAGGGCCCCAGGGTCTTGCCCTGAACTGAATGAGGCCCCCTCCCCAGGCACGCTCCTCCCTGCCTGGCTCAACCGCAGTGTCCTCCA
>NW_011486369.1:0-393 GCF_000754665.1 Bison bison bison | reverse complement strand
TATTTTGGGGGGCTCCAAAATCATTGCAGATGGTGACTGCAGCCATGAAATTAAAAGACGCTTACTCCTTGGAAGGAAAATTATTACCAAACTAGACAGCATATTAAAAAGCAGAGATATTACTTTTCCAACAAAGGTCCGTCTAGTCAAGTCTATGGTTTCTCCAGTGGTCATGTATGGATGTGAGAGTTGCACTATAACGAAAGCTGAGCACTGAAGAATTTATGCTTTTGAACTGTGGTGTTGGAAAAGACTCTTGAGAGCTCCTTGGACTGCAAGGAGATCCAAACAGTCCATCCTAAAGGAGATCAGTCCTGAGTGTTTATTGGAAGGATTGATGTTGAAGCTGAAACTCCAATACTTTAGCCACCTGATGCGAAGAGCTGACTCATT
>NW_011486368.1:9718-10073 GCF_000754665.1 Bison bison bison | reverse complement strand
TAATTGCTCTGACTAGAACCTCTGATACTATGCTGAATAGCAGTTGGAAAGCAGATATCCTTGTTTTGTCTTTTAACTCAGGAGAAATACTTTCAATCTTTCATCACTGAATATGAAGTTAACTGTGGATATGCATAAATGAAATTTATATTGACGGAGAAGTTTCCTTCTAGTTTTCTGAGTGCTTTTATTATGAAAGTATATGTGATTTGTGCAATACATTTTGTAAATTAATTGAGGTGTTCATTTTTTTTCACTATATTAATGCTGTATGCCCCCACCAGTAACACTGGAGAAGCTGAAGTTGAACAGTTCTGTGAAGACCTACAAGACCTTCTAGAACTAACACACAAAA
>NW_011486368.1:4889-5627 GCF_000754665.1 Bison bison bison | reverse complement strand
TTTTTTTTCTTTTTTTCTTTTACTGAGGGGAAAGGTTAACCTTTTTATTCAGACCCTCACCTGATTGGATTAGAGCCACCCACATTAGTGAAGGCAACCTGCTTTATCCAGTCTATCAGCATAAATATTAATCTCATACAAATATGCTCTCATAAAAGCACCCAAATTAATGTTTGACCAAATATTTGTGTAGCCTGCAGCCAAGTAAAATTGACACATAAAATTAACCACCATAAAGTATATTGTCTGATATTTGTATAGTCAAGCCCAGCTGTCTTTAGGTATTATTTCTATAAAATATCTTTTTCCATTCTTTCACTTTTAGCTAATTTGTGTCTTTGGATCTAAAGTGAGTCTCTTGTAGACAACAGCCAGTTTGGTACTGTTTTCTATCCCTTATGTCAACTTCTGCTTTTTAATTGGTGTTTAATTAATTTACAGTTGGAGTGATTATTAATGAGAACTTTTTCTTGCCATTTCCTATTTGTTTTCTATATGCCATAAATACATTTTTTTTTCTGTGTTTTTAAGTAGTTTGATCATAATGTGTCTTGCTGTGGATCTCTTTAAGCTCATTCTGATTGGAGTTCTTTGAATATCACCTTTCATTTGATTTGAGACTCTTTGGCCATTGTTTCTTAAAATATTCTTTTAAATCTTTCTCTTTCTCCTCTCCTATACTCTTATAATGCATACAGTGATAATCTTGAGAGTGTTTTTCAGATCCCTTAGGTTCTA
>NW_011486368.1:0-749 GCF_000754665.1 Bison bison bison | reverse complement strand
CCTCTTCACTTTCTGCCATAAGGGTGGTGTCATCTGCATATCTGAGATTATTGATATTTCTCCCAACAGTCTTGATTCCAGCTTGTGCTTCTTCCAGTCCAGCGTTTCTCATGATGTACTCTGCATATAAGTTAAATAAGCAGGGTGAAAATATACAGCCTTGACGTACTCCTTTTCCTATTCGGAACCAATCTGTTGTTCCATGTCCACTTCTAATTGTTACTTCCTGACCTGCATACAAATTTCTCAAGAGGCAGGTCAGGTGGTCTGGTATTCCCATCTCTTGAAGAATTTTCTACAGTTTACTGTGACCCACACAGTCAAAGTCTTTGGCATAGTCACTAAAGCAGAAATAGATGTTTTTCTTGAACTCTCTTGCTTTTTTGATGATCCAGCAGATGTTGGCAATTTGATCTCTGGTTCCTCTGACTTTTTTAAAGCCAGCCTGAACATCTGGAAGTTCACGGTTCATGTATTGCTGAAGCCTGGCTTGGAGAATTTTGAGCATTACTTTACTAGCGTGTGAGATGAGTGCAATTGTACAGTAGTTTGAGCATTCTTTGGCATTGCCTTTCTTTGGGATTGGAATGAAAACTGACCTTTTCCAGCCCTGTGGCCACTGCTGAGTTTTCCAAAGTTGCTGACATGTTGAGTGCAGCACTTTCACAGCATCATCTTTCAGGATTTGAAATAACTCAACTGGGATTCCATCACCTCCACTAGCTTTGTTCGTAGTGATGCTTTCTAAG
>NW_011486367.1:5211-5887 GCF_000754665.1 Bison bison bison | reverse complement strand
TGGGGCCAGGACGGCTGCTTCTGAGATGCATCCTGACCTTTTAGGGACTGCAACCTCGGCAGATGCCACCTTCAGTAGGTGACCAGAGTTGCCGAGACTGGGCCTGGAGTCTCTGAGGAGAAAACCTCCCACCAGGTCCCAGTGTTAGACCAGCCCCTCCTGGTGATTGTGTATGGAGCTACTGAAGCTCCCACAGTCCACGGGCACCTGGGGAGGCCCTGCCAAGGCCCTGGCCCAGGACACAGGGACCCCATGGTGCCCTGACTTGCATGTGACCTTGGACACAGCCCTGCCCCTGTGGGCCTGGTCTCCCCACCTGTCAGTAGGTTGGGTGGTGTGAGGGAGAGGGGTGCTGGCTGACCTGAAGGGCCCTGCCTGTCCCACCCATAGGCCCCCAGGGCCTGGGACCAACCTGTTCAGGGCTCCAGGTGTGCCAGGACCTGCCCCCTGGGCCAACCTGGTTGGTTCTGACTGCCTGCTGCCCTAGAACGGGAGGCCGCACCAGCCTGGGCCCCTCTGTGTCCCCCTTCAGTCCCACCACAGTTCTAAGGACAGGGTGCTCCCTCCCATCATAAGGGTGATCAAGAATGCTATCCCCAGTTTCTCCCCTCACCCCAACAAGTGACACCAGTCTGGGCACACCTCAGAGAACCCAGGGAGACCAAGGCCCCTCCCG
>NW_011486367.1:729-1506 GCF_000754665.1 Bison bison bison | reverse complement strand
GGAACACAAAAGGACAAATAGTCATATAGATGTGGAAGGCACATTTGTCTATAGACAGACCTTGGGGTACACTTGGATCTGTGAACGCTCAGCGATCATGCCTTCACTTACTCACTCAGCTGACATTGACTGAGTACTCAGGTATGGTCTTCAAGAAAGTCAGTGTCACTGGGTTGAAATCTAAGTGTCGGCAGTGTCGTGCTCCCTCTCTCTGCAGGCTCTAGGGGAGGAGCCTCTTTTGTCTCCTCCAGCTTCTGGTGGCTCCAGGTGTCCCTTAACTCTTGGCTCCTTCCATCTCATCTCTGCCTCTGTCTTCATGTGACCTTCTCTACGTTTCTCCTCCTCTGAGGACACTTGTCATTTAATTTAGGGGCTACCCAGATGAATCAGAATGATCTGAACTTGAAATCTTTAACTTGATGACATCTGCAAAGACCTTTGTCCCACAAGGTTACATTCATAGGTTCCAGGGGGGATATTTCTTTGGGGGCCACCATTCAGCACCCTACAGTATGAACACTGGGAATTCTGGGTGAGTGAACAAATGGATGCTGGAAATACAATCTTCAAGACAGTGTCCAGTGGCCTAAGTCTTCCCAGGGAGCAAAGAGGTCCCTTGGACTGCAAGGAGACCAAATCAGTCAATCCTAAAGGAAATCAATCCTGAATGTTCAATGAAACAGCTAATGCTGAATCTGAAACTTCAGTCCTTTGGCCACCTGATGCAATGAGCAGACTCATTGGAAAAGACCCTGATGCTGGGAAAGATTGAGGGCA
>NW_011486367.1:0-629 GCF_000754665.1 Bison bison bison | reverse complement strand
AACTTCTGTCACCAACTCCTCCAAACGCCGGGGGCTGGCCAGGCATCAGGGAGCACTGGCAGCCCCCTGCCCTGGCAGCAACTCTCTGTCTAGCACCATATCTGGATGTTGATCTCAAGCTTTGGTCAGAACGTCTCGGGAAACTGTGAGGCAGCCACCACCATGGCCAGGCAGCCTCGTTTTGTCTCGACCAAGGGGATTCTTGAACGCCTTTGCTCAGGCCTGGCAGATCAAACACTGAGCCTCAGAGAGGGAAAGGGCCTTTGCCAAAGTTCACCCAGTTGGGTCAGTGTCAGATCACCGCACAGCCTGAGGCTCCTGACTGCCAGCCACTCACACTTGTTGGCTGAGATCATTGGCCATGATTTATGGGTCAAAGAGGCCCAATTCAATAGCAGGCCCAAGCGACACCCAGTTAGCCTGTTAGTGTGGTGGCCAGCAAGGCAAAGTGAATTTCTTCACTGGCCCTTATGAGAGCTGTTTGAATAATGCAAGAAGGTGTTAGCATTGATCTGGGAGGCTCGCTTCCTAGCTGCTTGGGTTAGCAGTGATGACTGTCTGGCTTGCTCACATTATGGATCATGTTACCTTCTCCTTTGTGTGACACCCCCATGGGGAGAAGAGCCAGA
>NW_011486366.1:5000-5539 GCF_000754665.1 Bison bison bison | reverse complement strand
ATTTTATCTGATATGAGTATTGCTACTCCTGTTTTCTTTTGGTCCCTATTTGCATGGAAAATCTTTTTCCAGCCCTTCACTTTCAGTCTGTATGTGTCCCCTGTTTTGAGGTGGGTCTCTTGTAGACAACATATGTAGGGGTTTTGTTTTTGTATCCATTCAGCCAGTCTTTGCCTTTTGGTTGGGGCATTCAACCCATTTACATTTAAGGTAATTACTGATAATAATGATCCCATTGCCATTTATTTTATTGTTTTGTGTTCAAATTTATACACCATTTTTGTGTTTCCTGTCTAGAGAATATACTTTAGTATTTGTTGGAGAGCTGGTTTGGTGGTGCAGAATTCTCTCAGCTTTTGCTTGTCTGAAAAGCTTTTGATTTCTCCTTCATATTTGAATGAGATCCTTGCTGGGTACAATAATCTGGGCTGTAGGTTATTTTCTTTTATCATTTTAAGTATGTCTTGCCATTCCCTCCTGGCTTGAAGAGTTTCTATTGAAAGATCAGCTGTTATCCTTATGGGAATTCCCTTGTGTGT
>NW_011486366.1:0-796 GCF_000754665.1 Bison bison bison | reverse complement strand
CTGAAAAAATGTGCTAAGATAAACAAGATGTACCCACTTCAACTTCAATTTTAAAATAATGTGGTTCAGTGTGGCTGATGTTGCACTTGTATCGTACAACTTGGAATCAAGCTCTTTCTCCAAAGCCCTCAGAATAACAGGGACAGGAGAAACTTTTGAAGCATTTGCAGCTCATTCTGAAGCTGTTTCAGGAAAGTAAAGAAATATTAAACATCTTCATATTATTGAGGTAATTGTTGTATACACTTCATTAGAAAAATACTCCAATGCTCACATCCCTCCATAGTACTTGGTATTAAATACACACTACTTACAGCTTCAACGGTAATTTTGTCTTGCAGCATGGCCATTCCTTGTCTAATTTCACTTTGCTCATCATTCAGAAAATGTTTATGATCCTTCTCTAACTCCTCCATACTCTAAAAAATAAAGTCTAGTTCAGTGAGAAAGCACCACTTTTCATATCACGTTCTAAATGGATACGATTAAAGTTCAAAAGTAATAACACTTAATAGTCAAAGGATGCTCATTATTTATTCCAAATAAAAGCTCTCTAATGAGCTTTCTAAATAATAAGTAACAATGCATGTATAGTGAATAATAATGAGTGCAACATGGTTCCATTGGTGGGAATAGAATGAGCTCTACTATGACCCCACTATATGATGAAAAACAAATTTACATTCTAAATCTTTACCATTCATTTGACAAATATTGACCTAGTGCATCCTATCTAAAAATAAGAGTAGTCCTCCTTTCATCCTATCTAAAAAAAAAAAAAAAAAAAAAAAAAAGG
>NW_011486365.1:13742-15331 GCF_000754665.1 Bison bison bison | reverse complement strand
CATTCCAATTCTATCTAGAAACTCAGTAAAGTACTCCACATGCGTGCTCCTACGCAGACCCTGCTCCCCATTCACCTGGTCATCAAATTCTTCTTAGAAAAGGAGAAAAACTAAGGAATATCAGTAATAGAATAGAAGCATTAATGTATAAAAGGCACCAGAGCGTCACACTTAAGTTCATAAAGAAAAAATGTTCAAGTCACTAGCCAGGCAATTCTGACTGTTTTACAAGTTCTACCTCCTCTTTATGCTCCAAGTATTTCTACAACAGTATTTAAGACAAGTCTGTTTTACTAATTTTGCCTTTAGTGTCCTGATGACTGTGAGCTCCTTGAGATTAGAAGCTATTATGTACCTTTGTATCCACAGTAGCACATTCTCCGAATAAAAGAGAAAAGTGAAAGAGGGAAACATTTATATTTTGTTTACCTCATTAATAAGCTACTGTGTCAGGGATTACAATAAAAATGTTTTTATCTTAAGAAGAACACCACTGTTTAAAAATCCTAGTAAGTATGCTACTTTTAATACAGAACAATTTAAGACTTAGGCCACTTTTTTTCATTAGCTTTTTAAATGAAAATTTCTAACATATATGACAATGAAGAGAACAGTATTATCCACTGTGCTGCTTTAACAATTATGAACAAAAGGACCAAAATTATCTTAGCTAACCACTCCCTCTCACTTTCCATCCTCTTCCTACCCCAGGATTATTTTGAAGCAAATCCTAAATACTATATAATATCATTTGTAAATGGCAATTATTTTTGAGAAGGTTCTTTCTTTTAAACATAATCATAAGTATCATTATCACACCTATTATGTTATTATCTCAATTACATGTGATTATTATAACATCACATATATAATCAATATTCTAATCTCCCTAAGACCTAAGCCATTCCTAAAACAGAAAATTTGTATTCCTGAACCTTATGTCTTCTATTGTTAACTTAGAAAACCATCACTTATGAGGCATGTAAAAGAACTCAAATGCATAATTTTAACTTCTCATAAACAGACATTGAATTCTGGCATGTCTTGAGAACCTTTGCTAAAATGGATTAAGAATGCCATCAAGACGAAAACGAGATCAGAATTGGAGGTTAAGCCTGTTAAGGTAGGGAGAGAGGCTGGCAACAAGGTAAATCAGTTACAGGTGACCCCTGAACAGCATGGGTGTTAAGACAGACATTCCATGCAGTTGAAAATCTGCACATAGCTTTACAGTTGGCCCTGGGTATCTGTGGTTCCAATCAATTTAGGATGGTGTAGTACTGCAGTGCTTATCGAACAATCCATGTATAAGCAGACTCGAGCAGTTCAAACCTGTGTCGTACATGGTCAACTGTACATCTTTTTTATTACCACCTGTGTCTATATGAGGTAGTAAGAGATTCATATGGAGTGTTTCATAGGTTGAAAATAATTGAAAGAGCGACTTCCCTGGTGTCCAGTGGTCAGGACTTTGCCTTTTCACTGTTGAGAGTCCGGGTTCATTCTCTGGTTGGGAAACTAAGATCCCACAAGCTGCTCAGCAAGGCCAAAATAAATAAAATAACTGAAAGACTATCTGGGGTTTCTAG
>NW_011486365.1:12515-13642 GCF_000754665.1 Bison bison bison | reverse complement strand
GTTTCATACCAATTTTAGGATTATTTGTTCTAGTTCTGTGAAAAACGTCACAAGTATTTTGATAGCAATTGCATTAAATCTGTAGATTGCTTTGGGTATGAACATTTTAACAATATTAATTCTTCCAATCCATGAACACAGCATAACTTTCCATTTCTTCATATCGTATTACAACTTCCTTTTATCAATGTCTTATAATCTTCAGAGTATAGGTCTTTCATTTTCTCGGTTAAATTTATTGCTACATATTTTTTTTTTTCATGTGATTCCTTTCTCAATTTCTCTGATAGTTTCTTATTAGCATATAGAAATGCAACAGATTTCTGTATATCAATCTTGTATCTCACAACTTTACTGAATTCACTTATTCTACTATTTTTTTTTTGGTGGGGCTTTTAAAGTTTTCTAAAAATAGTATCATGTCATCTGCAAACAGGGATTCAACAATTCCAGTCCTGGGTATATACTTGAAGAAAATGAAAACCCTAATTTGGACAGACACATGCACCTCAATGTTCATAATAGCATTATTCACAATTACCAAGATACAGAAGGAAGCAACCCAAGTGTCCATCAACAGATGAATGGATAAAGAAGACGTGGGGTGTTCGGCCATAAAAAGAATGAATGTTTGCCATTTGTGACTACATGGGACGATCATGAGGGTATTATGCTAATAGAGTAAGTTAGAGAAAGACAAATACCGTATATTTTTATGTATATGTGGGATCTGAAAGATAAAACAAACAAGTATAGCTAAACAGAAATAGAACCACAGATACAGAGAACAAACTAGTGGTTACCAGAGTGGAAAGGGGTTGGTTGGAGAAGGGCAAAAAAGGTGAAGGGGATAAGAGGCACAAACTACTAGGTATAGAGTGAGTGAGTTATAAGGGTGTAAGGTATAGCACAGGGATATAGCCAATATTTTATAACCACATGAAGTATGATCTATAAAAACATCAAATCACTATGCTGCACACCTGAAACTAACCTAACAGTGTAAGTCAACTACGTGTCGATAAACATTAACTGAAAGTCAACAGGACTTAAGGGGGCTGGGAAGAACTCTCCGCTCAGAGTACAGTCAGTGAAAAGCATTCGTAATTTTAATACAAATATAATTT
>NW_011486365.1:6821-11589 GCF_000754665.1 Bison bison bison | reverse complement strand
AACCAGGGCTCTTTTATCACTCAACCCAGGTATGAGGGAAGCAGTCTCCTCCTACTCAGAGATCTGAAATCAACATGTCTTCCTCAGACACTAGAGACTGAAAATGGAGAAGGAAATGGCAACCCTCTCCATTATTTTTGCCTAGGAAATCCTATGGACAGAGCCTGGCAGGCTACAATCCATAGAGTCACAAAGAGTGGGACACGACTGAGTGACTGAGCACACAGCAACGGAGACTAAAAAATACAACACATTTCAAAAGTAGCTGAAAATAACAAAATGAAAGTATGACAAGCTCTTCTCTCCAACTTTTCTAATGTTAGCCTCCATGACACCACACATTAACTGGTTTGTTATAATGCAAGAAACTTGGTGGTACCATTAGAAACTGTACCTTAAAAAGTAAACATTAAAAAAAAAAAAAAAAGGGAACAGTACCTCAAAGTAAAAATATTTTTGGGATAATATTAAAAGATGCACTTCACTTAAATCACAGTGAAAAGATACCGTAGAAAAAAATCCCATTATTAGCTACCAAACACTCAAACTTACTTCAGAAAGTAGAAGTACTTTAATTTGCAAGGTAAATGCCCTATGATTTAAATACACTTGGATAAATAAGATTTTCTTTTTTCAGTAAAAGCTTTTTTTTTTGAAAAGTAAAGATAACTGAAGATTACTATAATTTCCATAGGCTAAACTAATTTTTAGTGGCCCAGAAATATCAAAAAAATTCAAATTAGTGTCGAAATTGTTGGTTTTCCCTATTCTGAAGAGGGAGTAACATGTAACTAAATGAAATATTGTTTTAATAATATAACATTTGTGAATATCTTCTCCTGTCATTAAATATTCACCCTCTACATCATTTTTAAAGATTAAAATGATACTCTAACAATGGGTATTTTAGGTTTTCTCAAAAAACTTTTCTTAGACAATAAAGATCCAAATTATTCTCTACAAAGAAACCAATTCATACACTATATCTGAAAATATCTTGCTTAGTTTTATAAGTATTCTGAGTGAAGGGCAAAGGGAATAGAAGAAAAGAAACACGGGCTATAAGAAAAGGATGCACTGAATTTTAAGTAAATCATTTAATGTTGGATTACAGTTTATTCATTTGAGGGATCTGAACCAAATCACTAGTGGCCATTTCACCTTTAGCATCTATGAACCTAAATAACTTTAGGTCTTCGATTATGTACATGCTCATTTAACAAAATATGGAAAATAAGAGAAAAATTTAAACGGCCCATAATCCTGGATTTTAGTTTATTTCTTTCTAGTCCTTTGAAGAGATACCTAAGCCTAATTAATTATATGATATAGCAGCATGCTATTAAAAAGTCTAGAAAAATGATGAGCAGTAACACATGGGTTAAGAGTACAAAGTTTAGAGCCCAACTGCATGCATTATCTTAGAACTTCCTCTAAGCTGTGTGTCTCTGGCTAAAAGCAGCAGCGGCAGCAGCATCAACAACAACAACAAAATCACCCCGTGCCTCAGTTTCCCCATCTTTAAAATACAAATAAAAATAATAATTCCCTCCATAGGAATGTTGTGAGGTTAAGTAACTTAACAAGTGTGAAGATATTAGTTAGACCAAACTCCTGGGAAAAAGAAAGCTCTGAAGAGGAAAAGCAACTCCTCTGCTGGTAAAGAATATACATTTTAACTTCTCTGTATCAGGCAAGAACCTGGTTTCCTGATGTGCATGGGTCACAAGAACTTCTGAGGAGTTTACCTACAGAGGACTGTGTAAGTTCTAAGGTTTAACAGCAAATTATAACGGAGGCGCTTGACTTTAGGCAAAGACTCAGAATAAATAGAAGTCAATTACTAGGAAAAAGCTTCTAATTCCACCTTGGTTTTGTTCCTCCTTTTAAAATATGTGCAAGTGTGCACAAACACTAAATGATTCCTCAAATGTTAGAATGTATAACTACTTCCTCTTCTTTGAGCTCCTGCTTCCTTTCTTAAAGAATGTGTTCATGCACGTGCCCATGTGTGTAACAACCACAGTGACAGAGACTAGGTTAACACTTGCTGAATAATGCTTAAATACCAGTCACTAGGCTAGGGTTTTCCATATACGATCTCATTTAATTCATACAATTCTATGAAATCATTATTATTGGTCCAGTAAAACTAAGAAAACTTATGGCTAAGGCCATGGAGTAGCAACTTGAAGAAGCAGGATCTGAACTCAAGTCCATTTGAGTCCAAAGCCTATGATTTGTCTACTGTCATACAACCATTACTGGCATTTTCAAAGCTGGCTATTTCTAATTTAGGTACGATACTTGGATTATACAAAATATGACAAAAGCACCCTCCTAAATTTTCTGCTTGAGCTGCCTGGCAAGAGCTCCCTCTCACCACCTGGTGGCAGTATGCTCCAACCACAAGATCAGGGATTATGAGATGGCCCTTTCAAATATTAAAGTTGAATTTGCATATATCAAGCAACAACTGTGACTCGAATACTAGGTAAGTAAAATAAATTCTAAGCAATACAACAGATAAAGATCAAATTAAATCAAGTCATTAAGAAAAGCTTTATTTAAGAATCTAATTAACATCTGAATTGATTCTATACCATATAACTCAGGATGGGGTAAGAAAGGTCAACATGGTGTCTACTTTAGAAAAAGGAGACAATGGAAACACAAGACAGTTTTAAAATTTATCTAGGCCAATTACTGAACTGCATTTATCAGCAATAAACTTCACTAAAATGAGAATAAATTAAAATACATGAACTCAGAAAGAATAAAGACACTGAAAGGAGTGGAAAGAACGTTAGAGATGTCGGCAAATTATTGAAGGTGTAGAGGGGATGGAAGATATTAATAGCTGGCTTAGCTGAACCCAAGAAGTGCTTTTTGGGGAGAAAGAAAAAGGGTACCTATAAATTAGCACCCCACCAAATTCTAGGAAAGTTAAGGATATGAAAGCAAAACATACTTAGCAGATACAGACAGAGTGACTGAAGTCTGCAAAAGAAGCAACTTTCTACTCTATCTCCCTCCCCAACAGACTGATAAAGCTGGGAAGCAGATGTCTCACTAATGCAGAGAATAGAGACAAATATGGAATACAGAAAAACTAAAAAGCAGGATTAGTCAGTATGAGTCCATGTTGGTTTTCTGATATAAATGTGTGTGTATTTAAGTGTGTATTACTTCCTCAGATCAAAGAAAAGGCCTAGGTGACAAGAACACCGCAGTAGTTACGAGCACAATTTAGCTGTTGCATTCTGGTTTCTAGCAGAGTACCCTCCCCCTTGCTAAAAGGAGAAATGCCTGATTCTAGGGCTGGAATAGAGAAAGCACTACCATGAACTTTAAATATCTCGTGCCAGAAAGTAAAAAGTACTTGAAAGATGATAAAACTATATCTAAGCTACATCTAAAAAAGCATTGGGTTCATATAAAAACACAGTGCGTACATCCACTGATCGTGACTGGGACAACTGAGTATCAAAATAAATAATGATTGTAATGGCTATTATGGATAAGGTGGTTAGATAGCATCACCAACTCAATGGACATGAACTTGAGCAAACTCTGGGCGACAGTGGAGGACAGGGAAGCCTGGAGCGCCTGCAGTCTATGGGGTCACAGAGAGTCGGATATGACTCAGCAACTGAGCAACAACAACGTAATGGCTATAACCCGATGGATAAAATAAGAATCTATGAGTAAATAGTGATCACACATTAATTTACAGGGGAGAAGCAAGGCTCTACTCTATCGTTCTTGGAGTTCTTGAATTGTACTTACAACTTTTCTGTAAGGTAGTAAATGTTTCCAAAAAGTTTTTTTAAACTTTTTAAAGTTGTATAGAATTGAATGATCTGGTCCAATTCTCTCCACCGACTCTTATTTTCAGCTCATAACTGTGTAGAACATTAGGTTTTAGACGAAAACATCTATTAGCGCACAAGCACTGAAATGTGTTCATGAAAAACAAAATCCTATGGAAAGGATTCCTTGGAGGAAGATCTTAAAATTTTAACACTAGAACATCTGGGGTCAAGAAGTTAACAGAAGAGCTAGAAAAAGTTAAGGATGCCACCACAAAGCTGAACTACTAATCAAATGTGAACTATTATTCAGATTAGTATTGTTTCAGAAACAAACAAACCAAACCACCTCCCATGTACCCCTTCTGAAATAAATGCACGAAGGTGTGCCTCAGAAAGATAACAGAGTCCCTCAAGAAAGGCTCAAGACATAGGAGCTGATGAACATGAATCTACCATAGGAAGGCTGAAGAAAGAAGTCCCAAAATGGTAACTGCATAACAAACAGCAACCAGATGAGAGGAGGCAAAAGAAAAATTCCAGGACAACAGTGGAGCTGACATATAATACCCATGATAATGGAAAATTATTTTGAGAGATTATTAGAGAATACATGGGAAGAATTAGTGATAGGTGTATAGAAAATCAAGAAAATGAAAAGGGAAAATTAAGCCCTGAAAAAAAAAAGCTGCCATTAATCTAGCAAACTACTTTTCACATACTCTTAAAAACATAAATGCTGAATATGATTTTAAGAAAATATTGGAGGAGGGATTTCCCTACAGGGCCGGTGGTTAAGACTCTGCCCTTTCACTGCAGGGGGCTCGGGTTAGATCAGGGAACTAAGATCCTGCATGTCATGTGGCACAAAAAAAGGAAAAAGGAAAAATGGGAAGAATGTGGAAATAACTTTTCATTTACACAATGGAAAATCAGTAGGTAGGTAGGTAAAACTG
>NW_011486365.1:4250-5508 GCF_000754665.1 Bison bison bison | reverse complement strand
GTTGTATAATAGGCTAGTTTTATATAAATATAATGGCACTCTATCTATATAAAATGTGGTTTTTAAAATTTCAACCAAGTTACAATCACCTTTACAAAGGATCTATTTGAAAGTTGATGGTTAACAACTATACAGTTATGTACAGTTATTTGATATTTTGCCACAATAAATTTTAAGACTACAAAAAAAAAAAAAAAAAAAAAGAACTATTCTATACACGTTCTTAAATAATCTAGCATAATGCCTTGCATACAATAGTTCAAAACTATCTACTCACCACCCCAGGCAAACAGCTTTCCACTTCTGGATTGGGACCATCACTGTAATGATTACCATGGTTTCCAGGAGACCCAGTTGAGGAATCAGAAGAGCTATCAGGGCTTGAAGGCATATTGGAACTGATCTGTGTAAGTTTGGCTGTAATTAGCTAAAAAATGATATATAAGTTAGTATCAAAGACAAGGAAAAATACACAAAACAGTAGTGATATATACCAATCAAAACAAAAAACTACATGCTATCTTTTCAGAAATATAATTTATAACTATTGTCTAACCTAATCACTTAAATTGTTTTGTTTTTAGAAATCTTTTCCTCTGCTATATTGTAGGTACCATTATGCCTGTCTCAGTGTTACAGTAATTCAAACACCTAATACAGTCGCACATATAACGGATGCTTCATTAATATTTATTGATTGAAATGCTGACTACTAAACTGAGAGTCCCAGGCTTGATTTTCTTGAAAAATTTGGTAATTATAGATACTTACCGACTTATCTTTTAAGTTTAATTGTCCGATCAATTTTCTATCATCTGCAGGATCTATCAGTTCACCACCCACAAAGAGCTCAATTTTTGTATGAGCTACATTGGCTTTGATACGATTGAGAATACATCGTCGTACTGAACCGATTGTATCATTTGTATGAGACCATACATCCAAGTCATCAACCTGTCTGCCTTGGTTTGGAAATCGAACTATAAAAGAGAGATGTTTACCACGGAAAGCTCTGGGGAAATAAAAAGGGAAAACATCATCGTATTCAGCAGACTTTCAATCTTCTTGCTAAGAAAATAAAGCTAGGAATTTAAAATGGAATATTTTCTTACTAAACAAGGAAAAATGAGTTAAAGACATATTATTTTTGTGTGCTATGCTTAGTTGCTCACTCATGTCCGACTCTTTGCAACCCAATGGACTGTAACCTGCCAGGCTCCTCGGTTCATGGGGATTCTCCAGGCAAGAATACTGGAGT
>NW_011486365.1:2714-3679 GCF_000754665.1 Bison bison bison | reverse complement strand
TGGTAACTAGGCTTATCATGGTGATCTGTAATGAAATATTCAACCACTATGTTGTATACCAGGAATTAGCATAGTATTGTAGGTCAATTATACCTCAAAATCAAACAAACTCATAGAAAAAGAGATCAGACTTATGATCAGCAGGCAGAGGGAAGGACAGGGAGTGAGGAATTGAATAAAGGTGATTAAAAGGTACAAACTTCCAGTTATAACTAAGTAGTAGAGATGTAATGTTCAACATGATTAACAAAATGCTGTTATATATGAAAGCTGTTAAGAGAATAAATCCTGACACTTCTTAGCACAAAGGAAGAGTCATTTCTTTTCTTTTCTATCTATATGAGATGATGAATGTTCACTAAACTTATTGCAATAATTTCATGATGTACTAAATTATTATAAACTTATAAAGGCTGTATGTCTATTATATCTCAATAAAATTGGGTGAAAAAAGAAATGTTAGTAATCATTTGAAAATATTTCTTACTGTATTGGCTATCTGTCAAAGCAGCCTATTTTAAGAGTTCTTTCCAATTAACTCTGCAATCAGACTATACTATTATTTTCAAAAGTGGAAACGAATGGTGTCAAAACACCTCAACAGCAAAATATCCCTGGCAACATTTAATGGGCAATAAAATCAATGGCAAAAACAAAAACAAAACACCAAACAAACCCCCCCCAGAATAAAAAGAAACTAGACTTAATTTGAATGCCCTAAACAAAAAGCAACAAAAAACAGATCCAGGAAACAAAACAAAAAAGGTCTACTATTAAAAAAAGATTCTGTAAGATACAAACACTGTTCTTAAGCAAGATGCTAAGAACATTTTTTCAAAAATGAAAAACTTCCTTTCCTTCTTCCCGTACATCATCACTTTAAAATCCAATGGCTAGGAGACTGTCAATTAAGTAGCAGCACAGTAGATCAGTTACAAACCTTGACATAGGCAGAATTGTTCTTT
>NW_011486365.1:0-713 GCF_000754665.1 Bison bison bison | reverse complement strand
AAAAGCAGTTTCTGCTGTTTAAAAATGTTGAAAACCACTTAAAGTGTGAATAATCAAATACTAAAATAAACAATTCAGTCTGCCTATGGTTTGCAGAAACACATTTCATATCCAGAAAACAATATAAACTGCTGCGAACAGGTCAGATTTTTAAAGATATTTAAAGATAGGACTAATATATTAATAACTACAACATGGATGGAACCTCAGGGCATTATGCTAAGTGAAATAAGTCAGAGAGAGAAGTACTGTATGATCTCACTTATATATAGAATCTAAAAATCAAAGAAACACAAACAAAAAATTGAACTCATAGATAACAAAGAATAGATTGCTGTTTGCCAAATGAGTGAAGGGGCTCAAAGTAACATATAGCGTGGTGCTATATTTAATAATACTGTATTGCATATTTGAAAGAGTGAATGCTAAGGCAATACATTTTTCTTTTTGACCATGCCACACAGCTTGTGGGATCTTAATTCCCTGCCCAGGGACTGAATCCAGGCCATGGCAGTGAAAGCAGAGCTCTAGCCACTGGACCACCAGGGAAGTCCCAAGTAAATCTTAAAAGTTCTCACTACAAGGGAAAAAAAAAAAACTGTAACAATAGATTGTGATCATTCTGCAATATGTACACATCAAATCATTATGTTGTACACCTGTAACTAACATGGTGTTGTATGTCAGTTATAACTCAACTAAAAAATATATAT
>NW_011486364.1:4537-5077 GCF_000754665.1 Bison bison bison | reverse complement strand
GAAGAGTTTGAGAAGGATTGGTGTTGCATTTTATTTAAATGTTTGATACAATTCTCCAATGAAGCGACCTAGTCCAGGGCTTTTCTTTTGGGGGAGGATTTTAGATTAGTGTTTCAATATCCTTAGCCATTATAGATATACTGAGATTTTCTATTTCGTCTTGATTCAGTCTTGGTAGTTAATGTGTTTCTATAAATTTGTCAATTTAACCTAGATTTTTTCTTTTTTTTGCATAAAATTGTTTGTAGTGCCTACTTATAGTCCCTTATTTGTATAAACTTAGTAGTAGTATTCTTATCTACATTTCTGATTTTACTTCTATGAGTGTTGTCTCTTTTTTAAGTCAGTGTAGCTATTGGTCTTCAATTTTGTTGATCTTTTTGTTAAACCCAAATTTTAGTGAACCGTGAACTTCCTGATGTTCAAGCTGGTTTTAGAAAAGACAGAGGAACCAGAGATCAAATTGCCAACATCCGCTGGATCATGGAAAAAGCAAGAGAGTTCCAGAAAAACATCTATTTCTGCTTTATTGACTATGCC
>NW_011486364.1:0-969 GCF_000754665.1 Bison bison bison | reverse complement strand
GTGCTCTTCCGATCTGTAATTTGTGATCTCTTGACAAGACACTTTTTGTCTTTCAATAATTTGATTATATATCTCAAAATGGGTCTCAGGTTTACTCAATTTAGAGTTACTTGAGATTGGATTCCTAGCTTCAAGCCTTTCCTAAACTTTAGGATATTCTCTGCTATTAGATCTTCAAATAACCTCTCTGCACCTTTCTCTTTTCATCTTTTGGGACATCCATAGTGCATATATTAATCCATTTGATAATGTTCTTTAAATTTCTTATACCCTGGTTTATTTCTTATTTCTTTTAACTTTCTGTTCCTCAGACTCAATAATTTCAAATGTCCTATTTTCAAGTTGGCTGATTCTGTCTTCTATAACTTCAAAGGTGTGATTAACCATTTAGTGAATGTTTCAATGCAGTTATTATATTATATCTACTACTGTGGGCAAGAATCCCTTAGAAGAAATGGAGTAGCCATCATACTCAACAAAGAGTCTGAAATGCAGTACTTGGATGAAAGCTCAAAAAAGACAGAATGATCTCTGTTCATTTCCAGGTAAACCATTCAATATCACAGTAATCCAAGTCTATGCCCCAACCAGTAATGCTGAAGAAGCTGAAGTTGAATGGTTCTATGAAGATTTACAAGATCTTCTAGAATTAACACCCAAAAAAGATGTCCTTTTCATTACAGGGGACTTGAATGCAAAAGGAGGAAGTCAAGAAAACCTGGAGTAAAAGGCAAATTTGGCTTTGGGGTACAGAATGAAGCAGGGCAGAAGCTAGTAGCATTTTGCCAAGAGAACGCACTGGTCATAGCAAACAACATCTTCCAACAACACAAGAGAATACTTTACACATGAACATCACCAGAAGGTCAATACCAAAATAAGACTGATTATATTATTTGTAGCCAAAGATGGAGAAGCTCTATACAGTCAACAAAAACAAGACCAGGAGCTGACTGGCTCAGACCATGA
>NW_011486363.1:4425-5100 GCF_000754665.1 Bison bison bison | reverse complement strand
AATGGTTTAACATTCATAACAAACAACATTGTTTGTTACATTTGTTACATAACATTTATAACATCGCCTAACAAAAGAGTTTAAATTAAAAAAAAAGAAAATCGAACAACTAAGAAATCACTTAAAGAAAACTTATTACTGGAACCAACTGTAGGAGACCTAAAGCCAGCAATCTAAGAAGTTCAGAAATTCGGGGAAGGAAAATGATCAAAAGAAACTAAAGATAAAGGTGCATTTCCAAAAATATGATTTAACCTTCAATTAAAAAGTGAAATATTCGAAAGAAACCAAATGTGAAAAAGGCTGAGTAAGGAAATTTAAGGTGCTGCACATTTAAAGAACTAAAGTGAAAAGTAAACAAAAAAGAAGAATCTTAACAGTAATGAAACATTAGAACTTTGATTCCTAAATCATCTGGGAATTACCCAAAGTATAATTATCAAAGTAAAAGAGTTATAGACTTTTGAGTAGTTACGTTATATTCATTTTCCCTGGTACTATTTTATTTTATTTTTTTAAATAGAAATGCTAGAGTGGCATTTCCTTGGGCTTTCTTAGTTTTCCACTTATTCACACTATCAGAAGCTATCAAAACCAGAGGCATCAAAATCAGTTACTAGTTAGGACTCAATGAAACACAGTTTGTAGAGTATGTAACTATTTCCCTTAGGATAT
>NW_011486363.1:0-535 GCF_000754665.1 Bison bison bison | reverse complement strand
GACACACCATCTACCACTTGTCTGATCTTTTCCTGAGAACATGCTGGAGATGGGGAAGGGAAAAGAATAATAAAGAAAGATGGAAAAAGAACAGATGAGAGAAAAGGAGATGAAGGACAAAAACCAATTGTAAGGCCATGTCTACCCTATTTGCTCAAGCTAAGGCATTACTATGGCATCAGCTTGGCATCATCACATTCTACTTTTTGATAGAAACAAATTTGCCTGAGCTGGTTATTCAGGTGAAATTTGAAGAGCCAAGGGCACTTTCACAAAGGGTACATAGGGAAACTGCCAGCTAACATTCCCTCCCTCTCTGCTCCTCCAATAAAAACAGGCTTGATGATCCCAGGCTAGGCATGACTAATTGTGTTGGGTGGCGGCCGCTGCACTGGACTGTGTGGCTTTGGTGCTTGTCATATTGCCTTGCAAAGCCCTTTGGGATACTTTGAGAACAGAAGGCACTACCAATCACTCTAATTCTAGTCTGTATAAATAAGCTCAGTGAGTTTAAAGTGCCCCCTTTAATCAAATT
>NW_011486362.1:10559-11240 GCF_000754665.1 Bison bison bison | reverse complement strand
GTGTAAATAGTGTCAGACTGTATTTTGGGGGGCTCCAAAATCACTGCAGATGGTGACTGCAGCCATGAAATTAAAAGACGCTTGCTCCTTGGAAGAAAAGTTATGACCAACCTAGATAGCATATTCAAAAGCAGAGACATTACTTTGCCAACAAAGGTCCATCTAGTCAACGCTATGGTTTTTCCTGTGGTCATGTATGGATGTGAGAGTTGGACTGTGAAGAAGGCTGAGCGCCAAAGAACTGATGCTTTTGAACTGTGGTGTTGGAAAAGAATCTTGAGAATCCCTTGGACTGCAAGGAGATCTATTCTTCAGTCCATTCTGAAGGAGCTCAGGCCTGGGATTTCTTTGGAAGGAATGATGCTAAAGCTGAAACTCCAGTACTTTGGCCACCTCATGTGAAGAATTGACTCATTGGAAAAGACTCTGATGCTGGGAGATATTGGGGGCAGGAGGAGAAGGGGACAACAGAGGATGAGATGGCTGGATGGCATCACTGACTTGATGGACGTGATTCTTAGTGAGCTCTGGGAGTTGGTGATGGTCAGCGAGGCCTGGCGTGCTGTGGTTCTTGGGGTCACAAAGAGTTGGACATGACTGAGCAACTGAACTGAACTGAACTGTGTATTTCTCGTATCATTAATTGGCTTCCCAGGTGGCTTGTGGCTCAGTTGGTATAGA
>NW_011486362.1:4882-7016 GCF_000754665.1 Bison bison bison | reverse complement strand
AAAAAAATGTAAAATGAAGTCGCTCAGTCATGTCCGACTCTTTGCGACCCCATGAACTGTAGCCTACCAAGCTCCTCTGTCCATGGGATTTTCCAGGCAATAGTACTGGAGTGGATTGCCATTTCCTTCTCCAGAAGATCTTTCCAACCCAGGGATCGAACCCGGGTCTGCCACATTGTAGACAGACACTTTACCGTCTGAGCCACCAGGGAAGTACAAGGTAAGGAAGGTAAGGGTACAAGAAACAAATGAAATAATGACAAGATCCCAGTGGAATACATTATTGGTACTTGCATTTTTCATGTTCACTGTCCTCTAAAAAGTAGAAGGGAAAGAGCAATCCATTCCAAATGAAAGCATTTTGTCAAGAAAAGAGATGGACAAAATTGAAAGCCCTTTTATAATTTACTCTTTGGTATATATTGACTCAGGTCTTACCTGGTGGCTTCATGATAAAGAATACGCCTACCAAGTAGGAGTCACGGGTTCAATCCCTGGGTTTGATACATGACATGGAGTAGGAAATGGCAACCCACTCCAGTATCCTTGCCTGGGATTCCATGGACAGAGGAGCCTGGTGGGCTACACTGCAAATTTTTGGGAAGAGTTGGATACGATTTAGTGACCAAATAACAGCAAAGGAATAGAAAAGAGATGTTAAATGTAACTGAAGAGGTATCTATATCAATTGAGCTTTTCCTGGAGAAAAATGATAGGCCAACAAATTAAAATACACAAACTTGGCACCTATCTTAGAAATAAAATTCTGTTCACAGAAAGGCTGTCTCCTCGATGGCCATCACTAGAAAGACAAGACAGGTAATAATGCCGTAAACTGAATAGCAAATGAAAGTGGGTAACTTGAGTTGGATGAATAAGATACTCACATGCTGCTGCTGCTAAGTCACTTCAGTCATGTCCGACTCTGTGAGACTCCATAGATGGCAGCCCACCTGGGATTCTCCAGGCAAGAGCACTGGAGTGGGGTGCCATTGCCTTCTCCAAGATACTCACATAAAAGCATGTAAAATCATGTCTCTGTTTGTATTCAAGAGAGATGATCTTTAAGAGTTGAAGGCAAGAGCATAAGAAATAGATGAGAGAATGACAATGTACACAGCGGAATACGTTATTGGTACGTGTTTTCCTATTCATTTTCCTCTGAAAAGTAGAAGGAAGAAATAAGCGATTCATTCCAAATAAAAGCATAATGTTAAGAAGGAAGAAAACAAAAAATTGGACTTCTTTCATAGTGTACTGTCTGGTCCAACTTGATCTATATTTGTGAAAACTGGAGCCATAAATTTCCAAAGGACATGTCACCAGTCAGAGGCTGGGTTGTCTTACATCCCTCCCCCGCTTTCTGCTAAAGGAACTAAATTAGGAAATTAAACCATAATAGGAGATAAGGCCAGAATTCTTCAGGGATGCACAATATCAGTCATTCTTCTTTTGTTAGGCCATCCTATTTTACACTGAAGTGCAGATATGCACACATGAGGGCTTTCCAGGTGGCTCAGTGGTAAAAAATCCAACTGCCAATGCAAGAAATGGGGGATTGGACACGACTTAGTGACTAAAGAACATCGACAGGAAACAGGTTCTTAAAAAGATGAGGAGGCATACAGTGAAGGCATCTATCTATACAAAAATGTAGCTGTAGCAGAGTCATATGAGACTTACTATATACATTAAAGATATATGTTCCTAAATTCCATCCCCCCAAAATAATATAACTGAAATTGTCATGAGAAAGTGGTACAACTGTTTTGGAAAACAGTGTTAGGGTAGCCTGAAAATATAGTAATAAGTTTCCTGTTATGTTCCAGAATTTATTCTCCAAGGAAAAAGTAGTAAAATAGAGTTACTACACAAATATTTGTTTTTTATTTTTGCAATTTAATCAGATTTAATTTTATCTTTTTAATTAATTTAATTAGAGGCTAATTCAGTTTAGTTCAGTCGCTCAGTCATGTCCGACTCTTTGTGACCCCATGAACTGCAGCACACCAGGCCTCCCTGTCCATCGCCAACACCTGGAGTCCATCCAAACCCATGTCCATCAAGTCAGTGATACCATCCAACCATACTCATCCTCTATCATCCCCTTCTCCTCTTGCCCTCAATCTTTCCC
>NW_011486362.1:1362-2604 GCF_000754665.1 Bison bison bison | reverse complement strand
TTAGGTCCCATTTGTTTATTTTTGCTTTTATTTCCATTACTCTGGGAGGTGGGTCATAGAGGATCCTGTTGGGGTTTATATCAGAGAGTGTTTTGTCTATGTTTTCCTCTAGGAGTTTTATAGTATCTGGTCTTACATTTAGACCTTTAATCCATTTTGAGTTTATTTTTGTGTATGGTGTTAGTAAGTGTTCTAGTTTCATTCTTTTATAGGTAGTTGACCAGTTTTGCCAGCACCACTTGTTAAAGAGATTGTCTTTTCTCCATTGTATATTCTTGCCTCCTTTGTCAAAGATAAGGTGTCCATAGGTGTGTGGATTTATCTCTGGGCTTTCTATTTTGTTCCATCGATCTATGTTTCTGTCTTTGTGCCAGGAACGTACTGTCTTGATTACTGTAGCTTTGTAATATAATCTGAAGTCAGGCAAATTGATTCCTCCATTTCCATTCTTCTTTCTCAAGGTTGCTTTGGCTATTCGAAGTTTTTGTTATTTCCATACAAATTGTGAAATTCTTTGTTCTAGTTCTCTGAAAGATACTGGTGGTAGCTTGATAGGGATTGCATTGAATCTATAGATTGCTTTGTGTAGTATACTCATTTTCACTATATTGAGTCTTCTGATCCATGAACATCGTAAATTTCTCCATCTATTTGTGTCCTCTTTGATTACTTTCATCCGTGTTTTATAGTTTTCTATATATAGCTCTTTTGTTTCTTTAGGTAGATTTATTCCTGAGTATTTTACTTTTTTTGTTGCAATGGTGAATGGAATTGTTTCCTTAATTTCTCTTTCTGTTTTCTCATTGTTAGTGTATAGGAATGCAAGGGACTTCTGTGTGTTAATTTTATATCCTGCAACTTTCGTATATTCATAGGTTAGCTCTAGTAATTTTCTGGTGGTGTCTTTACGGTTTTCTATGCAGAGGATCATGTCATCTGCAAACAGTGAAAGTTTTACTTCTTCTTTTCCAATCTGGATTCCTTTTATTTCTTTTTCTTCTCTGACTGCTGTGGCCAAAACTTCCACCCACTCTCACCCTTGTCTTGTTCCTGACTTTAGGGGAAATGCTTTCAATCTTTCAGCATTGAGAATAATGTTTGCTGTGGGTTTATCATGTATGACTTTCTTTATGCTGAGGTATGTTCTTTGTATGCCTGTTTTCTGGAGGGGTTGTTTTTTTTTATTATAAATTGATGTTGAATTTTGTCAAAGCCTTTCTCTGCATCTATTGAGATAATCAT
>NW_011486362.1:0-794 GCF_000754665.1 Bison bison bison | reverse complement strand
GTTGATTTTTGTTATAGTTTCCCTTGTTTATTTTTCATTTATTTCCGCTTAAATTTTTATGATTTCTTTCCTTCTTCTAAGCCTGGGGTTCTTCATTTCTTCTTTTTCTGGTTGCTTTTGGTGTAAAGTTAGGTTATTTATTTAATTTCTTTCTTGTTTCTTGAGGTACGCTTGTATTGCTATGAACCTTCACCTTAGCACTGCTTTTACTGAATCCCATAGGTTTTTGGTTGTCGTGTTTTTATTTTCACTTGTTTCTAAGCATATTTTGATTTCTTTTTTGATTTCTTCTGTGATTTGCTGGTTATTAAGAAGTGCGTGTTTAGCCTCCATATGTTTGTATTTTTACTTAGTTTTTTTTTTTTTTTTCCTGTAGTTGACATCTAATTTTACCTCATTGTGATCAGAAAAGATGCTTGAAATGATTTCAATTTTTTTGAGTTTACCAAGGCTAGATTTATGGTGCAGGATGTGATCTATCCTGGGGAATGTCCCTTGTGTACTTGAGAAAAAGGTGTAATTCATTATTTAGGTGTGAAGTGTCCTATAGACATCAATTAAGTGTAACTGGTCTATTGTATCATTTAAAGTTTGTGTTTCCTTGTTAATTTTCTGTTTTGTTGATCTATCCATAGGTGTGAATGGGTATTAAAGTCTCCCACTATTATTGTGTTACTGTTAATTTCCCCTTTCATGCTGCTGCTAAGTCACTTCAGTCGTGTCCAACTCTGTGCGACCCCATAGACAGCAGGGATTCTCCAGGCAAGAACACTGGAGTGGGTTGCCATTTCCTT
>NW_011486361.1:4692-5107 GCF_000754665.1 Bison bison bison | reverse complement strand
GGTCATCCCAGTGCACCAGCCCCAAGCACCCTGTATCATGCATTGAACCTGGACTGGTGATCCGTTTCACATATGATAATATACACGTTTCAATGCCATTCTCCCAAAGCATCCCACCCTCACACTCTCCCACAGAGTCCAAAAGACTTTTCTATACATCTGTGTCCCTTCTGCTGTCTCGCATACAGGGTTATCATTACCATCTTTCTAAATTCCATATATATGCATTAGTATGTTGTATTGGTATTTTTCTTTCTGGCTTACTTCACTCTGTATAATAGGCTCCAGGTTAATCCACCTCATTAGAAATGATTCAAATGTATTCTTTTCAATGGCTGAGTAATATTCCATTGTGTATATGTACCACAGCTTTCTTATCCATTTGTCTCCTGATGGACATCTAGGTTGCTTCCAT
>NW_011486361.1:0-540 GCF_000754665.1 Bison bison bison | reverse complement strand
TATTGAAGCTCAGAGCTATGTTCCTGTGTTGCTTGAGAATTTGCCTGGTATGTCTTGCTCTGGAACTTGTTGGCCATTGGATGGTGCTTGGTTTCAGTGTAGGTATGGAAGCATTTGAGGAGCACCTACCGATTAATGTTCCCTGGAGTCAGGAGTTCTCTGGTGTTCTCAGGATTTGGACTTAAGCCTCCTGCCTCTGGTTTCCAGTCTTATTCTTACTGTAGCTTCAAGACTTCTCCATCTATACAGCACCGATGATAAAACATCTAGGTTAATGATGGAAAGTTTCTCCATAGTGAGGGACACCTGGAGAGGTACACAGACTTACATGGAGAAGAGAAGAGGGAGGAGGGAGATAGAGGTGACCAGGAGGATAAGAGGGGAAATCAAAAGGAGAGAGAGTAAGCTAGCCAGTAATCACTTCCCTATGTGCTCTCCACAGTCTGGATCCCTCAGAGATATTCACAGAGTTACACAGAGGAGATAAGAGTGAGGAAGGAGACAGAGGTTTCCAGGAGGATAAAAGGCGGAATCAAAAGT
>NW_011486360.1:4749-5192 GCF_000754665.1 Bison bison bison | reverse complement strand
CACATTTTTATCAAAAGCTGTCCAGAGAGTGTTGGGGGCCAGAGTGAGGCACTCCACCCATGGCAAAGGTCATGAGGAACGAGGCTCGACATATGCAAAGGCGGGATTGGGCCTCAGGAGTCCCCCTGGAAATCCTCGAGCATCTATCCCCATAACCAGAGCAGGCAGGCCTGCTTTACTACTTTGTGCTCCCACCTACACCTCTGACTTTACGGGGGGCTGTCCCCCACCACCTCTTTCAGAGAAGGAGTTAACCTAGAGCTCCAGTTAATAAAAACTCCTGGGCATGACAAGAGTGTTTTAACCTACATACTCCTCTGAAGGTTCTCTGGCCTGCCTGACAGGCTTGTCCGGCCACATGTGATTGCTCATAGCCTCCCAACCGTGAGAGGCATGAGATGCTTTAAACCTTCTAAAAACAGGTTCCTTAGAAAAGTTAGAAA
>NW_011486360.1:0-617 GCF_000754665.1 Bison bison bison | reverse complement strand
TTAAAAAATCATCCAGATAAGAAAATTTGACATCAAAATAGGGACTTTTGCCGAAATGGGAAGCAATCCCACAATAATACTGCTGGGACAATGGAATGAAAAAATAAAATGAAAAAAATTTCAAAACATGATCAACCTTGATTGTTTTCCATCTTTTCTGTCTTCTGTTTTGTAAAATTAAATAATTTATGCCTCAATATGCTTCTTGAAAGATGCAGGAGGTATTAAATCTTAACAAGTTAGACCTCTTACTGTCGTCATTTATTTTTTGAGCATCTGCTCTTTGAAAGGCTATATGCTAGTTCTGGTGAGGCTAAGATCAAGACCTCCCCTATGCCCATCAACTTTAGAAACAAGGAGCTGCAATCACATAAGCAAGATCTTGAGATAGCCTTTAGGAATGGCAGGAAAGTAAAAAGACTATCCAGGAAGAAATCTCTACCTGGAGTAACATACTGATTTGTTAGGCTTTCCACAACAAAACCCCACAGAATGGGTGGCTGAAATAACGGAAATTTATTTTCTCTGAGTTCTAGAGGCTGCAAGTCCAAGATGAGGGCTGGTTTACCCTGAGGCCTCTCCCCTTGGCTGCCGGGTGGCCACCCTCTTCACTTGGC
>NW_011486359.1:4023-4737 GCF_000754665.1 Bison bison bison | reverse complement strand
CTATGGTGGAGGTAATGACGATAATGGCGACCTCCTTCAAAAGGTCCCACGCACGCACTGCTGCACTCAGTGACCCCAACCCTGCAGCGGGCCACCACTGACCCACGCCTCTACTGGAGACTCCTGGACACTCACGGGCAAGTCTGGGTCAGTCTCTTGTGGGGTCACTGCTGCTTTCTCCTGGGTCCTGGTACACACAAGGTTCTGTTGTTCCCTCCAAGAATCTATTTCCCCGTCCTGTGTAAGTGCTGGTGGCTCTGCGGTGGGGTTAATGGCGACCTCCTCCAAGAGGGCTTCCGCCATACCCGAGTCTACTGCGCCCAGAGCCCCTGCCCCTGTGCAGGCGAGTGCTGTCCTGCAGCTGCACAGGAGACACTCGAAGGCACGTCTGGCTCGGTCTCTGTGGCTCCTCCTGGATGCGTTTTGTTTGAGGCCTCCGAGTATCTCTGGGTACGGGGTACGGGGTTTGATTCTAAATGTAATTTCACCCCTCCTACCCATGGACGGAGGGGCCTGGTGGGCCGCAGTCCATGGGGTCGCTAAGAGTCGGACAAGACTCAGCGACTTGACTTTCACTTTTCACTTTCATGCATTGGAGAAGGAAATGGCACCCCACTCCAGGGTTCTTGCCTGGAGAATCCCAGGGACGGGGGAGCCTGGTGGGCTGCCGTCTATGGGGTCGCACAGAGTCGGACACGACTGAAGCGACTTAGC
>NW_011486359.1:0-536 GCF_000754665.1 Bison bison bison | reverse complement strand
GAGTTCATCTTTCAGTGTCCTATCTTTTTGCCTTTTCATACTGTTCATGGGGTTCTCAAGGTAAGAATACTGAAGTGGTTTGCCATTCCCTTCTTCAGCGGACCATGTTTTGTCAGAACTCTCCACCATGACCCATCCGTCATGGGTGGCCCTACACATCATGGCTCATAGTTTCATTGAGTTAGACAAGGCTGTGGTCCATGTGATCAGTTTGGTTAGTTTTCTGTGATTGTGATTTTCATTTTGTCTGCCCTCTGATGAGTAAGGATAAGAAGTTTATGGAAGTTTCCTGATGGCAGAGACTGACTGAGGGGAAAACTGGGTCTTGTTCTGATGGTTGGAGCTATGCTCCATAAATTTTTCATCCAGTTTTCTGTTGATGGGCGGGGCTGTTCCCTCCCTGTTGTTTGGCTTGAGCCAAACTATGGTGGAGGTAATGACGATAATGGCCACTTCCTTCAAAAGGTCCCATGCACGCACCTCTGCACTCAGTGACCCCAACCCTGCAGCGGGCCACCACTGACCCACGCCTCTAC
>NW_011486358.1:3819-4287 GCF_000754665.1 Bison bison bison | reverse complement strand
ATCCCACTGTCTGTCAAAGAGACCCAATACTTATTTCTTAGGATTGATGAGACAGTTGGCTGAAATCACACTGAAAAAAGTGTTGACACATAGTGTTTCAACAAAATTAGCTGAATCCCTAATCTGGTTTATGAAGACTAGATAATATACTTATTCATTTTAATGTTTACATAACCTTAGATTATGTACATAAATTACATATAAATAGGACTTTAACACCCTTTAAACCAATGAAACTATTGAAACAAGACTGATCAGAAATGATTTCTATACTGTACTTGGGCATTTCATGCTCACCATTTCCTAGAAACACTCAGCTCTTGAGTTTTGGGTATATTCCCTCAAACCCTGGTTTTAAGAATAAAGAAAGGAATGATATGCCAACCACTCACAAATCATTAAAATCATGTTTAAATATAAGATCCAATCCATAAAACCAAGAACAACAGACTCATAGCTCAGACTTCC
>NW_011486358.1:0-621 GCF_000754665.1 Bison bison bison | reverse complement strand
GTCGACATGACTGAGGGACTGAACTGAATACCAAAGAGGTATGTATTTGGTAGACCTAATTTTGTGCATAGTGACAAATACAATGCCAATATTAAATGTAAGAATTCTGCTAATTCTTTCTAACATAAAAAGATTCTTTAAAAGTTGTCTTCTTTAGCCTTCTATTTTCTCTAATAAATCCTCTAAAGCTTTATTCTTCAGCTATGTTAGATCCTAAACACAATCACGCCAATAAAAAACTCAGTCTAGGACTTCCTTTGTGGCACAGTGGAAAAGAATTTACCTGCCAATGCAGGGGACATGGGTTTGATCCCCAGTCTGGGAAGATTCCATATGCTGAGGAGCAACGAAGCCTGTATGCCACACCACTCAGCCTGCTCTCTAGAACCCACAAGCCCCAACTACCAGACCTGTGAGCTGCAATTACTGAAGCCCACATGCTCTAGGGGAGGCATGTCACAACTACTGAGTTCATGTGCCAAGATCCTGTGCTATGCAACAAGAGAACCCACCGTAATAAGAAGTCAGCACATTGTAACAAAGTATAATTCATTTACAATGTTGTGTCAGTCTCTATTGTACAGCATAGTGATTCAGTTATATATATATATATATATATAT
>NW_011486357.1:8757-9188 GCF_000754665.1 Bison bison bison | reverse complement strand
GAGAATTTTGAGCATTACTTTGATAGCATGTAAGATGAGTGCAATTATCTGTGCAGTAGTTTGTGCATTCTTTGGCATTGCCTTTCTTTGGGATTGGAATGAAAACTGACCTTTTCCAGTCCTGTGGCCATTGCTGAATTTTCCAAATTTGCTGGCATATTGAGTGCAGCACTTTACACCTGTGTAAACAGTATAACGATCTCTCTTGGGTTCCCCGTTTTTATACTTTAGGTCTCCTCCTTTTGGTTGTGCCCTGTGCAAAATAGGGCTTATACCCACCACCAGTCAAGAAAGGGAATGGAAATGGGCAAATGCTCAAGGCCTATTGACAGTTGGAAGTTACATAACAATAGGCTTTGTTGTGCATGTCTTACCATAATTCAGTCTGTTATAATCAGATGTATATATGTGTAAATACTTGTGAATGGGCT
>NW_011486357.1:4866-5187 GCF_000754665.1 Bison bison bison | reverse complement strand
AGTTTTAAGCCAACTTTTTCACTCTCCTCTTTCACTTTCATCAAGAGGCTCTTTAGTTCTTCTTCACTTTCTGCTGTAAGGGTGGTGTCATATACGTATCTGAGGTTATTGATTTCTCCCAGCAATCTTGATTCCAACTTGTGCTTCATCCAGCCTGGCATTTTGCATGATGGACTCTGCATATAAGTTAAATAAACAGGGACAGTATATAGACTTGACATATTCCTTTCCCAATTTGGAACCACTCTGTTTCCATGTCCAGTTGTAATTGCTTCTTGACCTGCATACAGATTTCTCAGGAGGCAGGTAAGGCATTCTGGT
>NW_011486357.1:0-866 GCF_000754665.1 Bison bison bison | reverse complement strand
ATTCTTTACCAGCTGAGCTACAAGGGAAGCCCAAGAGTACTGGAGTGGGTAGCCTATCCCTTCTCCAGCGGATCTTCCCGACCCAGGAATCAAACCGGGGTGTCCTGCATTGCAAGTGGATTCTTTACCAACTAAGCTATCAGGGAAACCAAAAAAGGGTACATATTATCCACATGACTTATCACTGTTGATGTTGACCATAATCACCTGGGTGAGGTACTGTTTGCCAGGTTCTTCACTTTAATTTTGTTTTGGTTTTGGCCACACCACATGGTTTGTGGGATCTTAGTTCTCCAACCAGGGATCAAACCCGTGCCCCCTGCAGTGGAAGCACGGAGTCCTAACCGCTGGCCCACCAGGAAATTCCCAGTTTCTTCACTTTAAAGGTACTTTTTTCCACACTGCACTTTTCCATACTGTACTCTTTGGAAGGATGTTACTACGTGTACTTCATAGTTAAGTATTAGGAATTATGCTTCATTTTCCTGAGGGTAGAGTATCTGTATAAATTATTTGAAATTCTTCTGCACAGGAGATTTGCCTCATTTCCTATACTTATTCACTCATTTATATTGGACTAATATATCTGTGGACTCATGACTATTTATTTTCTACTTTGAGTTATAATCCAATACTACTTTATTGTATTGCTCAAATTGTTCTGGCTTTGACCATTGGGAGCTCTTTCATTTGGCACTTGTGTCTCTGACACACTCCTTTCATTGTGGGATGTTGTTTGTATTTGACCACTTCCTTACTTTCTGACAATACAGCATGCTCCAGGCTCATCTTATAGATTTCTTGCCATAACCCTAGAATGCCATTTTTCCAAGGAGGCCTGGTCCTTTTATTCGCAAATGGTACTA
>NW_011486356.1:9284-10445 GCF_000754665.1 Bison bison bison | reverse complement strand
CAAGGAGAATCTACATTTAAAAGTCCATGTCTTTGGTTGTTTTATTATTTACTTTAGCTTGGTTGAGTCTGAGACCTTTCTTTTTATTTTGTGCAGACTTGAACAGGGAAGGAAGGGCGTAAGAAATTGTGATAGAAAAGTGTGTAGGTTTTATTCAAATCAACATATTTATGTTGATTTGTGTGACAGGTCAGTTGGCTGAAAAAATCTCTCATTTTAAGCACTCAGGTACTGATTAGACCTACACAAATGCATTTTTGCTTTGTGTGTGGTTTCTATGTACAATAAAGTGAAAGTGAAAGTGGCTCAGTCATGTCCGACTCTTTGCAACCACAACCCAGGGATCAAACCCAGGTTTCCTGCGTTGCAGGCAGATTCTTTGCCAGCTGAGCCACAAGGAAAGCCCTCTATGTACCATAGACATGAAGAATACCCCCACTTTCTTTTAGCAATTTATATTGGTGATTTAAAAATAAAATAACCTAAAGTGGAAAGTCATGGAACTCCACATAAGAAAAAGTTTGGGAATTACACAGACCTGAATTTCAAATACTGGTTTTTCTATTTCTTAGCTGTGTCCTTACACAAGCTACTTAGCTTCTCTGAGTCTCCATTTCTTTATTGGTGAGGTATATGAAAACCTACCTTCTCAAATTGCTGTGAGGAGGACTAAATAAGATGATGTATGTAAAGTGTCTACCACATATGAAGGGCTTCTCTGGTGGCTCCGATGGTAAAGAGTTTGCCTGCAGTGCAGGGAACCTGGGCTTGAGCCCTGGGTCCTAAAGATCTCCTGGAGAAGGAAACGGCAACCCACTCCAGTATGTGTATGTACCAGTATATACATGTGCCACATATGTGCTCCATAAGCTAGTCATTATTTTTGTATTTGAGGATAAGGACAAGTGGGTTTATTAATGGGCAACTGTATATTGGTGGTGGTTTAGTTGTGTCCGACTCTTGTGATTCCATGGACTATAGCCTGCCAGACTCCTCTGTCCATGGAATTCTACAGACGCGTTTGAGTCAGTTCTAATGGGGTGGATGAAACTGGAGCCTATTATACGGGGTGAAATAAGTCAGAAAGAGAAACACCAATATAGTATATTAATGCAAATATATGGAATTTAGAGAGATGGTAACGATGACCCTATATAGGGT
>NW_011486356.1:5006-5493 GCF_000754665.1 Bison bison bison | reverse complement strand
AACACGCCAGTCTTGCCTGCCCTTAATTATCTCCCGGAGTTTGCTCAAACTCATGTTCATTGAGTTGATGATGCCATCCAGCCATCTCATCCTCAGTCTCCCCCTTCTCCTTCTGCCTTCAATCTTTCCCAGCATCAGAGTCTTTTCCAATGACTCGACTCTTCGCATCAGGTAGCCGAAGTATTGGAGCTTCAGCATCAGTCCTTCCAATGAATATTCAGGACTGATTTCCTTTAGGATTGACTAGCTTGATGTTCTTGCTGTCCAAGGGACTCTTAAGAGTCTTCTCCAGCACCACTATTTGAAAGCATCACTTCTTTAACACTCAGCCTTCTTTACAGGAGGCAGTGACTAAAACCATACCAAAGAAAAAGAAATGTGGTTGCCTGAGTAGACCTTACAAATAGGTGAGAAAATAAAAGAAGCAAAAGGAAAGGGAAAGATATATCCAACTGAATGCAGATGAATTTGGAGGGCACATAGTATC
>NW_011486356.1:0-729 GCF_000754665.1 Bison bison bison | reverse complement strand
AGGGTGATCCCTATTTGGTCCATCTTTTTTCTTTCCTCATTATCACACCATTGCTTTTCCAGCAAGGAAAGCTTTGGAAGTGAAACTGCAATAGCTCCCTGGGCTTCTTTCCCTTTAGTAGCACTCAACACACTTGTAACTACTTGTTTAAATTTTCTTATTACACTAAGGTTCATGAAGGCAAGAGCTATGTCCTCTTGTTCACCTCTCTATCTTGAGTACTTCATAGGCACATAAAGTAAACCCTCAAACAATGTTTGTTAACTATAGTTAAAAAGTTTTCAAGCGCTCCATTGTTTACATCTTATCTCCTAACTCTCCCCACGATTTGTAGGTTACCTTGTTCATTTCCATATCCCACAGAATAGACTTTCACTCATGGCCTTGCAAAGAGTATGTACATTAAAATGAAATAAACTCCCCTCCTCTAGACCTTCTAATTGGTTTGTGTTTGAGACTTGACTTGAATTGGCTTTTGTTCTGAATACCAGTCAAGTCCTCTTCCTGTTGTAGTCACTTCTGTCTTCCTTGGGAGTCCAAGAGGGAAAAATTAGTCATTGATGACTTTTTGAGAGCAGACTAAAGTTAAATGAAAGAGTGAAAGCGTTAGTCATTCAGTCCTGTCCAGCTTTTTGTGACCCCATGGACTATAGCCCCTCAGACTTCTCTGTCCATGGATTTCTCCAGGCAAGAATACTGGAGTGGGTTGCCATTCCCTTCTCCAGGGGA
>NW_011486355.1:5033-5403 GCF_000754665.1 Bison bison bison | reverse complement strand
ATGATATTTATTATTGATTTGAGGTAAATAGTTTTTTTGTGTATATAGGTAGTTTACTTCTGTTCCAATTTTACTTCATTCTTTAAATAAATAGGTTCTGAGTTAATATCAATTTTTTCATCTATTGATATAATCATGTTTTCTTTCCTTTAAGTGGTTGACAGTTACTATTTCTATTGAAAATTTTCTCATATTGAACCCTGCTTGCTCTTAGGATAAGTTCCACTTGGTCATAATGTTATTCTTCAAATTTACTTCTGGTTTTCATTTGCTAATATTTTATTTAGAGTTTTTTAGAATGATTTTCATGGTTGAAATTGGTCTCTCTCTCTATATATATATATACATATACACACACATATATATACAT
>NW_011486355.1:0-888 GCF_000754665.1 Bison bison bison | reverse complement strand
TCAGCACCAGCAAGCTGCACTAACTAACAATATGAGGCACAGTCCCCACGTCTCCAAGCTAGGAAGTGGGAGATTGTAAGCAGTTCAGTAAAAATTCCACAAAACTCTCTTACCAAAATTTAATAGCTTATTTCTTCATTAAGCACTATTTTGATTAGTGTAAGTTTTTATTAGAGTCCAGAGTTCAGAAAAGGTTGATTTGAACTGATGGGTGTTGCTAGGTTAAATCACTGCATTAGTGCAGAGATGGGTTTTTGAAGTTCCCTACTCTGCCAATATTTATAATGTCCTTTTTTTTAAATAAAAAATTTTGTGAAATTTTAATACATTTATTGTTTCATTTAACTTTAATTTCCCAGGTCTATATAAAACTCAAAAGACATACTTTTTGTAATTTACATCTTAATTTGTAAGAAGTTATATTTTTATTAGGTTATTTCTATTCAGCAACATAGTGTGCTTCCCTGTTCTGCCTTATTTTTTTCCCATCAGTAACTTCTCTTACATTGAATCCTGTTCCTTTCTAGGTAAATTTATTCCTGGATGTCTTCAGATGTTATCACTATTCTGCATTGAATTTTTCCTTTATCATTTCTGAGTGATGATGATTACTGATATAAATTTTTAAAGCTATTGATATTTGTATTTTTTTCTTACATTCTGTCACCTTACCAAAGTTTCTTGAAAGCTTTTTAATGGATTTTTGAAAAGTTTCTTGGATGTTCTATTATACCATTATATACCTATAAAGGTAATTTGTTAAATATTTGTAATATTTTCACATCCTTCTCTTATTACATTAGTCAAAACCTTAAAATTGAATAATAGAGCTGATAACAGCATTCTTGATTTTAATGGCAATGGGTCCAGTATTTCACAATTTATTAT
>NW_011486354.1:8951-10183 GCF_000754665.1 Bison bison bison | reverse complement strand
ATTCAGGATTGATTTCTTTTAGGATTGAGTTGTTTGATTTGGTTTGACTGGCTGTCCAAGGGACTCTCAAGAGTCTTCTCCAGAACCACAGCCAGGACATGGAAGTAACTTAAATGTATGGGTAAAGAAGATGTGGTATATATATACAATGGAATATTACTTAGCCATAAAAGGAACAAAATTAGGTCATTTATAGAGATGAGGATGGACCTTGAGTCTATCATACAGAGTGAAGTAAATAAGAAAGAGGAAAATAAATTTCATTTATTAACAGATATAAGTGGAATCTAAAAAGAATGGTACAGATGGTACTTATTTGCAGGGTAGGAATAAAAACATAGTAGAGAACAGACATGCAGACAGAGGGGAAAGGGAGGGTGGGATGAATTTGGAGATTAGAATTGACATATATACACTACCATGTGTAAAATAGGTAGCTACTGGGAACTGCTGTATAGAACAAGGAGCTCAGCTTGGTCCTCTGTGATGGCCTAGATGGTTGGGTTGAGGGTGTGGGAGGGAAGTCCAAGTGTGAGGAGATATATGAATACATATAGCTGATTCGCTTTGTTGTACAACAGAATCTAACACAACATTGTAAAGCAATTATACTCAAACTTAAAAAAAATTATCATATGATTTAGCAATTCCACTTCTGGGTGCTTACGCCCCAAATTAAAAAAAGAATCCTGAAGAAATATAAAAATTGAAGCATCTTAAATATCCATTGATTTGTTGTTGTTTTTCAGTTGCATAGGGATGTCCAACTCTTTGCAACCCCATGGACTGCAGCATGCCAGGCTTCCTTATTCTGTCCCTGTCCTGTCCCTATCACCATCACCTAGAGCTTGATCAAACTCATGTTCATTGAATCAGTGATTCCATCCAACTATTTTGTCTTCTGTTGTATTCTTCTCCTGCTGCCTTCAATCTTTCCCAGCATCAGGGTCTTTTAATATGAGTTGGCTGTTTGCATGAGGAGGCCAAAGATTTGGAGCTTCAACCTCAGCATTGGTCCTTCCAATGAATATTCAGGATTAATTTCCTTTAGGATTGACTGGTTTGATCTCCTTGCAGGCTATGGAACTCTCAAGAGTATTCTCCAATACCACAGTTCTAAAGCATCAATTCTTTGGCACTCAGCTTTCTTTGTGGCCCAACTCTAACATCCATACATGACTACTGGAAAAACCATAGCCTTACTAGATGGACCTTTGTTGGCAAAGTAATGT
>NW_011486354.1:4277-5280 GCF_000754665.1 Bison bison bison | reverse complement strand
ATTCTTTTCCCCTGGTATCCATAAGTTCATTCTCTAAGTCTGTGAGTCTATATCTGTTTTGGAAATAAGTCATTTGCATCATTTCTTTGCAGATTCTGCTTATAAAGGTGTCATACAATATTTCTCCTTCTCTGTCTGACTAATTTCATTCAGTGTGACAATCTCTAGGTCTATCTATGCTGCTGAAAATGTCATTATTTCATTCTTTTTATTTTTATTTATTTTTAAATTTTAAATTTATTTATTTTAATTGGAGGCTAATTACTCTACAATATTGTATTGGTTTTGCCATACATCAACATGAATCTGCCACGGGTGTACACATGTTCCCCATCCTGAACCCCCCTCCCACCTCCCTCCCCATACCATCCCTCTGGGTCATCCCAGTGCACCAGCCCCAAGCATCCTGTATCATGCATTGAACCTGGACTGCTGATTCATTTCACATATGATAATTTACACGTTTCAATGCCATTCTCCCATATCATCCTGCCCTCACCCTCTCCCACAGAGTCCAAAAGACTGTTATATACATGGGTGTCTCTTTTGTTGTCTCACATACAGGGTTATAGTTACCATCTTTCTAAATTCCATATATATGCATTAGTATACTGTATTGGTGTTTTTCTTTCTGGCTTGCTTCACTCTGTATGCTAAGTTGCCTCAGTCGTGTCCGACTCTGTGCGACCCCATAGACGGCAGCCCACCAGGCTCCCCCGTCCCTGGGATTCTCCAGGCAAGAACACTGGAGTGGGTTGCCATTTCCTTCTCCAGTGCATGAAAGTGAGAAGTGAAACTGAAGTCACTCAGTCATGTCTGACTCCTAGTGACCCCATGGACTGCAGCCTACCAGGCTCCTCCGTCCATGGGATTTTCCAGGCAAGAGTACTGAAGTGGGTTGCCATTGCCTTCTCCATCACTCTGTATAATAGACTCCAATTTCATCCACCTCATAAGAACTGATTCAAATGTATTCTTTTTAATAGCTGAGTAATATTCCTGT
>NW_011486354.1:0-515 GCF_000754665.1 Bison bison bison | reverse complement strand
TCGGACACAACTGAGAGACTGAACTGAACTGAATGACGACCCTATATGCAAAGCAGCAGAAGAGACACAGATGCAAAGAACAAACTTTTGGACTCTGTGGGAGAAGATGAGGGTGGGATGATTTGAGAAAACAGCGTTGAAACATGTATATTACCATGTAGGAAATAGATGACCAGTGCAAGTTTGATGCATGAAGCAGGGGATTCAAAGTCAGTGCTCTGGGACAACCCAGAGGGATGGGATGGGGAAGGAAATGGGAGAGGGGTTCAGGGCTGGGGGACACAAGTACACCATGGCTGATTCATGTCAATGTATGGCAGAAACCACCAAAATATTGTAAAGTAATTAACCCCGAATTAAAATAAATTAATTAAAAAAAAAAAAAAAACAGCTGACCTTTTCCAGTCCTGTGGCCAATGCTGTTTTTCAAATTTGCTGGCATATAGAGTACAGCACTTTAACAGCATCATCTTTTAAGATTTGAAATAGTTCAGCTGGAATTCCATCACCTCCAT
>NW_011486353.1:4385-5047 GCF_000754665.1 Bison bison bison | reverse complement strand
AATTTTTTGGTGTAGGTATTTATAGCTAAGTACTATTAGCTATAGTACCTAAGTAGTACCAAAATACTATTTTCACTGTGTCCAATAAGTTTTGATATGCTGTGTTTTTATCTTCAATAATTTGCAAGTATTTTCTAATTTCTTAATGATTTCTTATTTAACCCATTGATTACTTAGAAATGTTTGACTTTCACATATGTTTGCATCTCCCTAATTTCCTTCTGCTATTTTTTTTTCTAATTTTATTGTATTATGGTACATTATTACAATTGCTTCAAATTTATTGAGACTTATTTTATGGCTTAACATATATGGTATATTCTGGATAATGTTCCATGTGCACTTAAACAGGATGTGTATTCTGCTGTTGTATTGTGGAGTGTCCTGTACATGTCTTTGGGTCCATTGGTTAACAGTATTTTTCAAGTCTTTGATGTCCTTGCTGATCTTTTAGCTAGGTATTCTATCCATAGTTGAAAATGTAGTATTTAAATCTCAAGCTGTTACTTTTTAATCAACTACTTCTCCTTAAAATGCACTCACTGTTTGATTCATGTTTTGGGGGGCTTTGTTGTTAAGAGCATACATGTTTATAATTGTAGTGTCATTGATTGACTGATCCTTTCATAATTATAAAATGTGATTCTTTGTCTCTAATAACA
>NW_011486353.1:0-707 GCF_000754665.1 Bison bison bison | reverse complement strand
ACCGGTCATAGCAAACACTCTCTTACAACAACACAAGAGAAGACTCTACAAGTGGACATCACCAGATGGTCAATACCAAAATCAGATTGATTATATTCTTTGCAGCTAAAGATGGAGAAGTTCTATACAGTCAGCAAAAATAAGACCAGGAGTTTACTGTGGCTAAGACCATGCACTCTTTATTGACAAATTCAGACTTACATTGAAGAAAGTAGAAAAAGCCATTAGACCATTCAGTTATGACCTAAATCAAATCCCTTACGATTATACAGTGGAAGTGGCAAGTAGGTTCAATGGACTAGATCTGCTAGACGGAGTGCCTGACGAACTATGGACGGAGATTCATGAAATTGTACAGGAGGCAGTGATCAAGACCAACCCCAAGGAAAAGAAATACACAAAGGCAAAACCGTTGTCTGAGGAGGCCTTACAAATAGCTGTGAAAAGAAGTTAAAGGCAAAGGAGAAAATGGGACATATACTCATTTGAATGTAGAGTTCCAAAGAATAGCAGGGAGAGAAAAGAAAGCCTTTCTCAGTGATCAGTTCAAAGAAATAGAGGAAAACAATAGAATGGGAAAGACTAGAGGTCTCTTCAAGAAAATTAACATTACCAAGGGAACATTTCATACAAAGATGGGCACAAAAAGGACAGAAATGGTATGGACATAACAGAAGCAGAAGATATTAAGAAAAGGTGGCAAGTAT
>NW_011486352.1:4765-5329 GCF_000754665.1 Bison bison bison | reverse complement strand
GCCAGTACTCCTAATTAAAAGCCAGCTGAAAACTCAAAAATAGGAAAATGCCATTTTCAACCCAAATCCATTCATTTTCTTTTTATTTTATTTTTTTATTTTATTTTTAAACTTTACAATATTGTATTGGTTCTGCCATATATCGAAACATTTTCTTTATTTGACTTACCGAGTATCTAACTTCCAAGTACTCAGATTTCTCTGGAACATCAGGTATCTCAAAAGCATAGTTCTTTTCCACTACCTGGGTAAGTTGATAGTTAAAAATCATTAAGACAAAGAAACTTCAAAAATTAAATTGACAAGCATTAAATATACCAAAAAAAGCATCTTTCCCCACCTTTCATCTGGGATGAAAAATACCTAGTGACAAAATGTTTAAGACTTCTGTGGGACACTAGAGAATGTAGATATATTTGCATTCAAGAGAGGCAATGAAACATTAAAAATGTTTACAATGTTGATGCACTAAATCATTTGCTACTCTTTGATACGCTTACTCCTTGGAAGAAAACTTATGACCAACCTAGACAGCATAATGAAAAGCAGAGACATTACTTTGCC
>NW_011486352.1:0-545 GCF_000754665.1 Bison bison bison | reverse complement strand
AGGGGAGAGGGAAGGGAGGACTGTGGGGATGATTAAAAAAGAAAAAAGTCACAGTAGCTCAGAAAATTAAAAGTCATCCTCACAACAGTTAGAGACGAAAAAACAAAATTCTATGCAAAGAAAAATAAAGACCCTAATATTGAATTCAAAGATTCAAATAGCTCATTTTACAGTCAAACTAATATCACACTTCATGCAACACATTTGACACTGTTTATGCCTCATTTGCCACAAAAAGATCATGGTAAACAAAGATTACATTCCCCTTAAAGTTACTAGCTGAAGCCAGGTGCAGTCAGGATTATTCAACCTTGAAAAAGTCATAATGAAGACAGGATATCTTCCCATATGCAAAGAGTAAGATTCTTTTCATAATTATGGAGCATTCAGCAACAACTGACTGACTTAGAATCTGTAAGAAAGTGAGAAACAATAACAGGGTCTTTGGGAGTACTTCGTTTTTATTAGCAGCATTGATTTCAGCAAGGCTCAGTGATCATTACCTGCTATCAAGATGAAACTGTTCAACCCTCTAAGATTACAGG
>NW_011486351.1:5172-5620 GCF_000754665.1 Bison bison bison | reverse complement strand
TTTCCCAGGCAAAAATACAGGAGTGGGATGCCATTTCCTTCTTCAGAGGATCTTCCCAATCCAAGGACTGAACTTATGTCTTACAAACTGGCAGGTGGATTCTTGACCACTGAGCCACTCTGAACATACGAGTATGTACTGATTCAAATTTTCTTTTGGTTTCTTCACAGAACTATCTAGCCTCTTGCTTCAATCTTTAGTAGCTGCTCTCAAGGCATGTTTCCTTAAGTTCCTTTCCTACGTTGATGTCCTCTTTCTGAGAATCATCTCTTCTTTTTTTCATCCTCCTCAGCTTATTTTGTAGGCTTCTTCAGGTGGACTCAGTGGTAAAGAATCCACCTGCCAATTCAGGAGACACTGGAGACACGTGTTCAATCCCTGGGTCAGGAAGATCCCCTGGAGGAGAGGGCATGGCAACCCACTCCAGTATTCTTGCCTGGAGAATTCC
>NW_011486351.1:0-927 GCF_000754665.1 Bison bison bison | reverse complement strand
AAAAAAAAAAAAAAAAAAGGAAAAGCTTCACACTAAAACCTCTAACATCAGGACACCAAAGAGTAACATTTTCATGAAATGTCATTTCCCCTTAACTTTCCTCTAACACTAGAGGTTCCCATTCCATCCCTTGCAGTTAGCTATATATTGCCTCATAAACTTACCTGCTCAGGCAATGGATGTGTGTATATAAAGGTAAGTACATGTAACTATTGTACTCTCTTTGACTAGTCTGAACTCATGATGGGATGATGAGTAAGACTTTGTTCTAGCCATCTTTGTAATTATTTTTATTGGGGCATAGTTAATGTCTGTTAAATGAATAAAGTGAGTAAGTTTAATACCTGAAAAAAGCATCCAGAGCTCTCCTCTTAAGGTCTCTGGAATCCCTCTTACAACCAGATCTCGAGTCTTTTTGGTCCGAAACATGCTAACACCACGTCCACATTCTGAAAATAGAATGTTCCAGGACTGTTCCTTCATCTTTTCTTTCAACTGTAACAACAACAAAAAAATCAAAGCAATTAAACATGATGAGAAATTAACTTAATTTGAAATTAAGTTTCAAATAACTTGACAACTTTCTTCACCAAAAAACAATACCTATGGAAAATAAGAACATAGAAATTCAAAATCGGTATTCACAGATGGGCTAACCACTGGAACACTGTCATCACAAAAATCTTCTAAACCCATGTGAGCATAACAGCTTTAATTTACTATTTTAGTTCTTAGCTAAACTCACGTTAAAATCGGAAAATCAGGACACCAATCACTCCAATTAGGATTGACTGTCAGAAATCTATGCAAATAAAACCCAAGATTCAATTTTCATCTTAATTCTAGATAATAGTCGTATTTTGTATCTGCTAGAAAATCTTTTCTAGCCCTAAAAGAAGAATTTTCAGTTGCAATACCTTCTAGTCT
>NW_011486350.1:4563-4990 GCF_000754665.1 Bison bison bison | reverse complement strand
CATTGGAGAAGGAAATGGCAACCCACTCCAGTGTTCTTGCCTGGAGAATCCCAGGGACAGAGGAGCCCGTTGGGCTGCCATCTATGGGATCACACAGAGTCGGACACGACTGAAGCAACTTTGCAGCAGCAGCAGCAGCAGCATCATGTGAGGTGCTTCCAATGCACCTTGGTACACAGCAGACCTTATATAGGTGTTAGCTATTATTAGCTTTATTGTCACTATTATTTTAATATCCAATGTTTCTTCTTTCTGTATCTTCCCTTTACCTATGGAGATCCCTTCTGTCTTTTGCTTCTACTCTCAACTGCTTCTTTTCTTCTCCTTCCTATGTCCTTTCCCTGGTGGTAGTTTAGTCACTAAGTTGTGTCTGACTCTTGCAACCCCATGGACTGTAGCCTGCCAGGCTCCTCTGTCCATGGGATTC
>NW_011486350.1:0-670 GCF_000754665.1 Bison bison bison | reverse complement strand
ACTGCACATGGGCAGTGCCCCCTCCCATACAAAGGACTCACTTGTCTGGTTCTATGGTCTCTGTGTCCTAGCAACCTATGCCCCCAGGGTGTTTTCCCACCTTCATTAGTTAATCTACTGTGTGTGGATCTAGCTTCAGAAAACCATAATGAAAAAAACACAAGTTATACAGTGACTAGCCCAAGAGACACAAAAGATATACTTCCTCTAACTTGAAAATGAACCAAAAAGCAAAAGCACTGGCAGACTTATAGCTGCCAAAGCAAATGAAAGGATTGCATTTCATCCCTAAACTTCCAAGTCTTCCCCGTTCTAGAAAGATAGGAAGAGGCGCAGGCCAAGTAATGAGGCTGACAGTATTTTTTTAGTGCTTCGGAGAAGAGTTCCAACCTCTGTGTCTGACTTTCTAATCAACGCTGCTCTCAGTTATATTCCTCCCCACTTTCTTCTCTCTCTCTCTCGCCCTCACTCTCTTTTTCTCTCGTAACTTATTGCATCATTGCAATATAAGCTATGGCATTTCTCAGAACATTAACAAGACTAAAGTCACTATGGAATATAAATGGCTTTGAAACATCTCCAGAATGTGTCATAAAAAAGCAGGAGAGATAAAAATTTAAAGAGAGAGAAAGTAAAAACATCAAATAAATGCATCTTTAAAAAAAATAAT
>NW_011486349.1:4867-5380 GCF_000754665.1 Bison bison bison | reverse complement strand
GGACTGGAAAATATCAGTTTTCATTCCAATCCCAAAGAAAGGCAATGCCAAAGAATGCTCAAACTACCACACAATTGCACTCATCTCACATGGTAGTAAAGTAATGCTCAAAATTCTCCAAGCAAGGCTTCAGCAATACATAAACAGTGAACTACCAGATGTTCAAGCTGGTTTTAGAAAAGGCAGAGGAACCAGAGATCAAATTACCAACATTCTCTGGATCATGGAAAAAACAAGAGAGTTCCAGAAAAACATCTATTTCTGCTTTATTGACTATGCCAAAGCCTTTGACTGGGTGGATCACAATAATTTGTGGAGAATTTTGAAAGAGTTGGGCATACCAGACCACCTGACTTGCCTCTTGAGAAACCTATATACAGGTCAAGAAGAAACAGTTAGAACTGGACATGGAACAACAGACTGGTTCCAAATAGGAAAAGGACTATGTTAAGGCTGTATATTGTCACCTGCTTATTTAACTTATATGCAGAGTACATCATGAGAAACACTGGG
>NW_011486349.1:0-611 GCF_000754665.1 Bison bison bison | reverse complement strand
GAAGACTAAAAAGCTATTCTAGGAACATGATTAATAATGTTTTAATAGCCCAGTTAGAATTCAAGTAAATGTCCCCAGAATCCTTTTAGGCTTAAGATTATGTTAATATTCTCATTATGCACTGTTCTCCCAAGAACATGACTGGGAAGATGCACCACTGAATCAAAACTGAAGACCAAGTTCATCTTGTCCAAATTAATTTCATTAATTTAAACATTCAGCAAATATTTATTTGGCTTCTCACTACGTATTAGGTCCCAATCTAGGCAGTAGGATATGTGCTCCTTTCATTTGAAGAGAAAACAATATCATACACTAGAAGTTCCTGCAAGTTGAAACATGAAATGAAGCACAGCATGGGAAATAAGGCATTAAGTTCCATCAGGTTTATTAGGAGGGATAAAACATGGTAGCTACCTTTCAGTTCAGTTCAGTTCAGTTCAGTCTCTCAGTTGTGTGTGATTTTTTGCGACCCCATGAATCGCAGCACGCCAGGCCTCCTTGTCCATCATCAACTCAGAGTTCACTCAAACTCACGTCCATCGAGTCAGTGATGCCATCCAGCCATCTCATCCTCTGTAGTCCCCTTCTCCTCCTGCCCCCAATCCCTC
>NW_011486348.1:5393-5757 GCF_000754665.1 Bison bison bison | reverse complement strand
TCAATGATTTTGGTGATTGAGAATTTGTTTAGGGGCTAATATGGACAATTTTTTTAGAGTAGAACACTTGGCAGGTGAGCCAAAAATGAATATTTTTTACGAAGAGATTTAATAACACCATTGAGTTAACAGCCTGGCCTCACTGATGCCTTCTGGTATTAAGGATCCATTCAAAAGCAGATGTCTGAATCTGAGGTTTTATGACAATGCCTCACTATGTCCAATATCATTTACTTTCACTCCCACCCCTCCACACTTAGGCGAGCACATGTGAAATATATCCAGTCCAATCGCACACATCAGGCAGTTGTTCTAGCAGGGCTGGGGAAGGAGGGGAGCTCCTTTGGATGGCCAGAGACCCAGG
>NW_011486348.1:796-1130 GCF_000754665.1 Bison bison bison | reverse complement strand
CAGATAATCAGTGTTTCAAGCTTCTGAAAAGGTCACCTCCTCATCTTTTTGCATGGCACCTGAAAATAAAATAAACCTATATCCAAAGAGTAGATTTTAAGTTATGCTCACTGAAAACAAGTGCACGGTTTGAAGTAGAAATAAGGGATGGTGGTATTTTCACATACATACACAGAAAAAGATATACATAGCAATATATCAGCAGGCAGACACCAGGACCTTAACCCCTTCTAGCTCTTACCGGAACTGCCCTATCCACAAGGCAAGCAATTAAAACGTTGCAGGTGCTACGCCCTGAAGGGGATTGGAGTCTTACATCCCAAATTAGGAAAGA
>NW_011486348.1:0-696 GCF_000754665.1 Bison bison bison | reverse complement strand
GGTGCCATGTCACCTTGAATGTGCCTGCAGTCCAGCTCTGGTTAAAATTAACTGTTAATAAGAAAAGCTGCTCTTTTGGGCACTATATGTTTTATATGCATGATATCATATAATCCTCATTTGGTCTGGGCTCCATTCTTACCATTTTGCAGGTGAGCAAACCGAGCCTCTGAGAAGCTGAACAATTTGGCCAAGGTCATACAGATAATAAATCCCTCCCAACAAGAATATCAGCTCCACTGGGGCAGGGATTTGTGTCTGCCTTGCTCACTGCCAAATCCCTAGCGTTAAGAACAGTGATTGGCACAAAGCAAGTGCTCAGTAAATATTTGGTGAAGTTGGAGTCCAACCAAAGCAGTCTTCTAGCTTCTGCTTATGCACTGGACACACCACCTCCAAGAACTCTGTCTTTCAGTCTTTATCCACTTGGGTGCTATTGACTGCATGCTAAATCACTTCAGTCATGTCTGACTCCTTGTGACCCCAGGGACTGTAGCCTGCCAGTCTCCTCTGTCATTGGGATTTCCCAGGCAAGACTACTGGAGTGGGTTGCCACTTCCTTCTCCAGAAGATCTTCCCAATTCAGGGACTGAACCCATGTTTACTGCTTGGCAGGTGGATTCTTTACCACTGAGCCACCTGGGAAGCCCTCTTTATCCACTTAAGTCCTTAAAATCTCTCATCTGGAAACCAGTG
>NW_011486347.1:5108-5510 GCF_000754665.1 Bison bison bison | reverse complement strand
ATGGCCAAAATATTAGAGCTTCAGCTTCAGCATCACTCCTTCCAATGAATATTCAGGATTGATTTCCTTTGGGATTGACTGGTTTGATTTCCTTGCTGTTCAAGAAACTCTCAAGTGTCTTCTACAGCACCACAGTTCAAAAGCATCAATTCTTTGGCACTCAGCCTTCTTTATGGTCCAACTCTGACATCCATACATGACTACTGGAAAAACCATAGCTTTGACAATACAGACCTTTGTCAGCAAAGTGATGTCTCTGCTTTTTAATATGCTGTCTAGGCTGGTCAGGGCTTGCCTGGTAGCTCAGTGGGTAAAGAATCCACCTGCAATGTGGGAGACCTGGGTTCAATCCCTGGGTTGGGAAGATCCCTTGGAGAAGAGAATGGCTACCCACTCCAGTAT
>NW_011486347.1:0-692 GCF_000754665.1 Bison bison bison | reverse complement strand
ACTTCCTCCGGGGTTTCCCATCCCCGTGAATAGCTCCCAGCATCCACCAAGGGTGCCAGCCTGAGAAGGAGTCACTCCTGACCCCTCCTGCTCCCTCACACTCCACATTCAATTCATCGCATCCCCTCTTCCTGCTCTCCTCCTCTGAGTGGCTATCACCTCTTCCTGGACAATAGCATCCATGCAGGTCTCTGCGCCCTCACTCTGGTCTGCCTCCCCACAATCCATTCTCTGCATGGCAGCCAGATCTTTCAAAACCTAAGTCAGGTCATGTCGCTCTCTGGCTTAAAATCCATCAACTGTTCCCCACTGGCCTTTTTAAAAGCAAGTCTAATCCTGGACCAAAGACCTTGAGTGACATGGGCCCACTGACCTCATCACCTCATCCTGTACCATTCTTCCTTTTCCTGATTACCCCCAGCCTAACTAACAATCTATCAACTCCTTCAACTTGTCACAAGCTTTCCTTTCTTGGGGTCTTCCTTAAAGTTTCCTCTGCCTGTAAGCCTTTCTCCCACCTACCACCCTGCCTTCTGCAGTCTCTGCCTAGAAAACTTCACATCCTTTAGTTGTTGTTTAGTCACTAAGTCATGTGTGTCTCTTTCTCAGACCCCATGGACTGTAGACCACCAGGCTCCTCTGTCCATGGGATTTCCCAGGCAAGAATACTGGAGTGAGTTGCCATATCCTTT
>NW_011486346.1:4660-6620 GCF_000754665.1 Bison bison bison | reverse complement strand
TCTGAGCCCTAGACCTCCGCCGAGGACACAGCCACCGAGCCCCGGCTCTGGCCAGCCACTTCGCGGCCGGTGACGAACTGCACTGAAACTCTCAAAACGGGCCCTTTGCATCGAACTCGAGAAAAGTATCTGAGTGCAGCCGACCTGTTGCCTCACTTTGGCCGAAGGGGGGAGCAGAAGGAAGAAATTCTTCAGTAGGAACATGAATGACTGACCCCGACCGAAAAGGTAGGAGGCCAGAGGTTGGACTTGCGGGCTGGAGGGAGGTGGTGGCCATGACATCTAGATGTCCAGGCTGCTGGGTGGCTTGGGGAGATGAGGAAGGGACCTGAGGAAACCAGCCTGGAAAGCTGCCTGGCCGAGAGCAGGCAAGGCAGGGTGCATGCAGGCCCTCTGGACTCCCTTGTCATATATCCAAGATGGGGATGAGGGGCAGCTGCCTGGGCATCTCCGAGGGTCAGCCCATCACCTCGGCCCACGGCCCCGGTAGTGTCGCCTGAACACAGGGGAATAGAGGGAAATGGCCCTGGAGAGGCCTGGAAAGCTCTGGAAGAGAGCGGATGCTGGCCCCCTTGTCCTCCACCCCTCGAGAGGCAGCCTGGACGGATGGTTGTGTTCTTGGCCCAAGCCCAGGTCTGTCTCTTTCTCAGCCCTTCACAAGACTTCCTCCTGGCGGGTCTCTGGGACTGCTCTCTGCCTGCTCCTGCTGTCTCTCTTGCTCCTATCCACCCTCCAAAGCTTTGCATCAGGGGACAGGGAAGAGGGAAATACGTGTTCCTCCCAGCCCTGCCCCATCTCAGCCACGCTCCCTCCACCTCCTATCAGTGACTTCCTGGTGCTACAGAATGCGCTGCTCCAGTCCTGGACAGCCTCCAGCAGCCCCTGTGTCCCAAAGGATTTGGGAAAGTGGGGGTCTCCTTGAGTGGAGGGCAGCTGTCAGGCTGGGATGGGAGAGCAGATGGAGAAGAGGCTTGTAGGGTAGGCGACAGTTGGGGAGACAGGGATGTCTTTGGGTGAGGAGGCAACTCTCAAGTCCCAATGTTTTTCTTGTAAGAACTGGTGTTATAGAAGGTGAACTGCCCCTTCTGTGGTCAAGAGAATCAAATCCCTGCCTGGGGCACCCCTGCCCCTAGAGTTGCCTGGGGAGCGCCCGAGAGAAGGGACTGACCCCTCGAGGAGAGGCAGGGCCTTCCAGGTGGAGAGCCCAAGGGGAGGGGTGGCCTGGTGATCCAGTACTGGCATGAGGGAGGAAGGATGGTGCTAGAGACACTCTGGTGGAGCTCTGTTCTCCCCACCTGCTGGGCTCTGGGAAGGGAGACATTTGCCCTTGTCACATAGATCAGAAGTGGGGGAGCTGAACCTGCCTCCGGGCATGAATTCCCCACCTGCCCCCCAGTCTCTGGGAGACCTGGCACAGTGGGATGGGGGAAGGGAGCACAGGCTCCCAAGGGACCTAGAGAGAAAGGCCCGTGGCAGGGAAGGTGGGGTGTATGGCAAGTCACGGGGAAGAACCAGGGGACAGTCTAAGCTGAGATGGTCACAGGAGAGATGAGTCCCAGAACCCCTGGGGAGCAAGGTATTCACACACAGTCAGGCCTTCCCACCCCAACCCAAGCCCCACCCAAGGCTTAACCAGGGGTTCCTTGGTGTTGAGTGGCACAGGCCTCTCAGTTTGGGTGGGGGTGTTGGCTGGCTCCTGGGACCGAGTGTAATAGGAGGGAAGGGATACAAGTGGGTGGGGTGGAGCTGAGACCCACACATGACCCCATGTCTCTGTCTCCAGGCTGCCCCTCCTGCTAGGATCACACAGGAGCATCTGCTCTGGATGGGCCTGCAGCGGTCCTGGCTGTGCTGCTGACTGGTGCACCAGGAGCGGCACTGAGGGGAGCCCGGAGAGGCCCTGGCCCTCACCCCCATCCCATATCCACATCTGCCCCCTCACTGATTGCTCGTGGTCCTG
>NW_011486346.1:0-925 GCF_000754665.1 Bison bison bison | reverse complement strand
GTCAGGACACATGTGGCAGGAATTCCAATGAATGCCCCAGACAGAACTGGAAGGTAATTCCATCGATGTTCTCGAGGCAATTGTTCTGGAAAGTCTTATCGAAAGTTGTTTCCAGGTGAATACCACGGCAGATCGGAGCACTTTTTAAAGCATTTTTTATTCAGATGTTGTGCACATCCTTAACCCAGACCCCGTGGAGTGTTCTCCATCCTGCTTTTCCTACCTCTCTCTACAACAGCGTTTTGCACCCAGGAGTACAGAGGGCAGAGCCCCAGTCCAGGAATGAAAGGCCAGGTGGGTTCCAGCTCCACAGATCACCAGCTCTTGGCATGTGGGCATGGCACCGTGCCTCCCTGCACCCGTTTCCTGGCCTACAGGCACAGTAGTGCAGGCCCCAGGGAAGCAACTTCTCAGTTCTTTTTGATAGTTTGAGACCAGTAGACTATTTTCTCTATGTTTCTGTTTTCTCATTTTCTATGACTTCATGATGATGGCAAATCTCCATGTACATGCCACCTGCGAAATACTGCAGTTTGACCTTGCCTTGCCGGGCGCCTTTTCTGCAAGGTCAAATTTAACAGAAAGCCAGTCTCTGTCACCCTGGGAATCCCAGTCATAGCTAAAGCAGAGGCTCTACAACCTCATCTTGGCACCATTCCTCCCACTCCCTTTCTGCGCCCCAAGACCTCTCTTCTCATCCCCTTAGCATCTATGTCTTTTTTTTAGAAATGTCTGTTTAGCTTTTCTGCCCATTTTTTTCATTTTCTTATATTGAGTTTCCTGATTTGTTTGTATATTTTGGAAATTAAACCCTTGATAAATTAGGAGTATGGTATTAACGTATACACACTGCTGCTGCTGCTAAGTCACTTCAGTCGTGTCCGACTCTGTGCGACCCCATAGATGGCAGCCCACCAGGCCCCGC
>NW_011486345.1:4816-5166 GCF_000754665.1 Bison bison bison | reverse complement strand
GGTTACTTTCTCTTCCTCCTTTTCTGATAACTTTCTGTTCTTCTTCTCTGATAAGTAAGTAAATGTGCGTCATGTGGCTTTCTTCTTGATGTGTACTTTTTTTTTCCCTCCCCTCTCTCAGTGCCCTTGGGGAGAAGATCCACTCATTGGTTTTGTACCAAAGCTGACAAGGCCTCAGTTATCAGGTGGCCCAGGAGGATGTCACAAATAGAAGAAAAGCTGTTCCCAGAGCAAATAATGATGAGCCCTGTGAAGGCGCCTGCATGCTTGTACCCACATGTGGAGGTTTTACAGGGGACTAAGAGGTCTGTGAAAGAGAGTTCCAATAAGAGTAAGAAATCCAGCCCACA
>NW_011486345.1:0-668 GCF_000754665.1 Bison bison bison | reverse complement strand
AATTTTGTCATTTCAAAAATAGAGCTTTGGGAGATTAACTTTTCTCCTTCACAATAATTCCCTGGAAATTCATCTAAGTTATTGTGTGTATCAGTAGTTCATTCATTTTTACTGCTGAGAAGTGTTCTGTAATATTGATAAACCATTGAAAGATATTTTTGCTGTCTTCAGTCTTGGGCTATTGTGAATAAAGCTGCCATGAACATTCCTGTACAGAATTTTGTGTAGAGATGGTAAGTTTGCGTTTCTCTGGGATAGAGAGTGAAAGAGTGAAATTGCCGTTTCATATGGTAATCAGATGTTGAATGCTAAACTGGTTTTCAGAGTGGCTGCATCATTTGACCTTCCTAGCCAGCAATGGATGTGATCGTTTGTCCACATTCTTGCCATTGTTTAATAGTATTACCACTTAAAAATTTTTTGGCTTTCTGTTAAGTATGTAATGTTATCTCATTGTGGCTTGGACTTGCATTTCGCTAATAGCTGATGATATGTAGTTTTTCATGTGCTTATTTGCCATCTTTATATTATCTTCAGTGGAACGGCCTTTGCCATGGTTTTCATTTGGTTGTTTTTTAACTGTTGAATTTTGAGAGTTCTTGTATAGATTGTAGTGCTTTCTAGCGTATATGGTTTGCAAGTAGTTTCCCCAAGTCTGTATATTTTTC
>NW_011486344.1:4840-5502 GCF_000754665.1 Bison bison bison | reverse complement strand
TCCAAAGAGAGAAGCCTCAGGAGAAACCTGACCTGTTGACACCTTAATCTTCAACTTCTGGCCCCCAGAATGTGAGATAATAATTTCTTTAATTTATGCCACCACTGGAAAATGGATATTTCCTAATGTATCTTCTAAATTACTTTTTCACTTTATTTCTTAAATTTATGTTATTTGTTGCTCTAGGGATTACAATATACACCATAACTTATCATACTCAGGTTTTATATTAACTTAATTCCAATAAAATATTAACAAATTGCTTCATTGTGGCTCTATCCCCTATCTCCTCCTTTGTATTGTTAATGCCATATATGATTATATACTTTACAAACCCAACATCAGTGTTATAATTGTTTCTTTAAATAATCATGCTATTTGAATTAACTAGGGAAAACTATATAAAGTTTTTTTAATTGAACTTTAGTTATGACCAACCTAGACAGAATATTGAAAAGCAGAGACATTACTGTGTCAACAAAAGTCTGTCTAGTCAAGGCTATGATTTTTCCAGTAGTCATGTATGGATATGAGAGTTGGACTATAAAGAAAGCTGAGCGCAGAAGAATTGATGCTTTTGAACTATGGTGTTGGAGAAGACTCTTGAGAGTCCCTTGGACTGCAAGAAGATCCAACCAGTCCATCCTAAAGGAGATCAGTCC
>NW_011486344.1:0-794 GCF_000754665.1 Bison bison bison | reverse complement strand
GCTTTGTTATAATATATTTAAACATCTACCTTATTACTGCCACTGCCACCCTTCCATTCTTCAGAGAAACAGGAAGAGCACGAGACAGACACAGACAAAAGATAACACATTTGGAAAGCATGGGCTTTGCCTCATTTTTTAAAAACTTTCCTGTGGTACTTAGCACAATGTTTAGCACATAGGAGGAGTTCAAGAAATATTTGCCAAATTGAATTGCTAAAACATTTGGATATCAGTATGGAGATTTTACTTTAGATCCATACCTCATACCATACACTTCAATAAATTCCAGATGGGTCCAAGAATTAAACACAAAAAAGAAAAAACACCCTGGGGGAGTGGGAGGACAGAATCACATATTTGTCCCAGCTGTGGAGGAGTGGTAAATTTCTGAATATTGAAAAATGAAAGGAACATCAGAGACAGGATGAATGGATCTGAATACATAAATGTGAAAAAGAACACTTTTGCATAGTGAAATATAATAAAGCACACATAAAAATGAAAGCAACAAAATTGGAAAAATATGTGACAAATATAACTGATAAAGTTGAACTATCCAAAATATAAGGAATGGATAAAAAGGTAGGTCAATAGATTTTTCTTGATCAACACTCAAAGAAAATGAATAAGGAAAGAGATGGCAAATTATGACATTAAGAAATGGAAAGCTTCATTAAATAAATAAAAATTAAAACAAATGGAGAGTATACATAAAGCTAAGTCACTTCAGTCGTGTCCGACTCTGTGCAACCCCATAGACGGCAGCCCATCAGGCTCCCCCGTCCCTGGGA
>NW_011486343.1:4793-5510 GCF_000754665.1 Bison bison bison | reverse complement strand
ATATAGAGACAGTTCGCTTTGTTGGGATAATGTAGACGAGAGTCTTATTACCAACTCATGATTCCTCAGTCCACACGATACTAAAATTGTTAGCATCCATTACACTCTGTAGAGTACAGATTTCTCTCTCCTGCAGCAACATTTCTTCTAGGAAAAGAATTCTGCAATTTCCAGCCTAAATGGACTTGGAGTTCCATCCTCCAGGCACAGGTCGTGCCTTTCATCCTGAGTATGTGTGTGCTGATCTTGCTGGGTTCCCTGGACTCCACACTGGTCCTCATCAGGTTTTCTACTGTCACCAAATGAACCAAAGACTGTGCATCTATGTGATCTTACCCTCATAGCGTCTTCTCTTCTGTACTTGCAGGTGGCCCTTTCAGGATGGGAAAGTGGTATGTATTCTAGAATCATTCCCTTTGGGAGAAAAAACTTTGTAGATGAGAAAGTTGGGGCTTTCTCGCTGGTTTTAGTGTAGAGGCCAAACTGATTCCAAATTCCTGCTGGGAATGAGTATAGGGGCCCTGGTGATAGAAAGTAATTTACAAGAGATCAATGTGGATGATTACTGTAGTTCCCGGAAGAAGCTGTATTATGGTTAATAGTGTAGGTTTGTGTCCATGGGACTGGGTGTGTTTTTATGTATAATGAATAGTGTGATTCTTTGTGTGTTTGAATTTTTGGGTTGTGTTTTCCAAAATATCTGTCACCCTAAACGTC
>NW_011486343.1:0-637 GCF_000754665.1 Bison bison bison | reverse complement strand
GAGTCCCTGCCTGGGCTGAGTCTGCTGGAGTTCCTCTCAGAACCACACCTCCCCAAGGATGCTGTGCTGAAGGTGCTTCCACGTGAGAGCAGCCCATGTGTTCCTAGAGACCAGCATGGCTGCAGATTCTAGAGACTGTGAAGGGGCTGCTGGCTTTCTTTACACATGTTCTAGGAGCCCTACTGACCTGGTCTTCTGGGACTGACCAGACCTAGGTCAGAGACTCAGAGCAGCAGGACTCGGGGTGACTGCTCATCTTAGAACCCAATACTCCCTCCGGACAGAAGCTCTCGGTGGTTTTGATCACAATCTTTGCACACTCCTCAACTCGTTTATTTACCTTTCATGTTTTTACTTGTTTTACATTTGAGTTGTGGTATTTTCTTGTATACTTTGTGTATGATCTCCCGTTCTGATATATTGTTTGTAATTTTCTGTAGGTTATCTTTTCATCTGTTGAAGAGACTATGCTTTCACTCTTTTCTTGTCTTAGAAACTTGGTGAATTTCATTTGACCCTATATCCATGAGTTTACTTGGGGCTCTTTATTCTGGTCTTTAGGGCTATGCATGTGTTCCTATGTCACTATCATACAGCTTTGATCCCTATATCTTTGTAATGTATTTTGAAATCAGGA
>NW_011486342.1:10351-10515 GCF_000754665.1 Bison bison bison | reverse complement strand
CATTTCTCATGCTAGTAAGTTAATGTTCAAAATCCTTCAACTAGACTTTAGCAGTACGTGAACTGAGAAATTCCAGATGTACAAGCTGGGTTTAGAAAAGGCAGAGGAACCACAGATCAAATTGCCAAAATTCGTTGGATCATAGAGAAAGCAAGGGGATTCCA
>NW_011486342.1:8185-8454 GCF_000754665.1 Bison bison bison | reverse complement strand
GTGCACCAGCAAAGACCCAGTGCAGCCAAAGATAGATAAATAAATATTTTTAAAAATGTCAGGGTCAAAAAAAAAAAAAAAGAAAAAAAATGTCAGGGTCCACTACCCACAGGTGTGAGGGCTGGGGGCTGTTGAGCCTCCACGGTGCAGAAGCACTGTCATTGTAGAATCAGTGTTCCTGAACTTCAGGAGAGCAAGAAAGGAGTGGGCAGACAGGGGAAAAAGATCATTTTGCTTCACTGATGTGTGTATTCTTTCTTCTGGAACTG
>NW_011486342.1:5465-6717 GCF_000754665.1 Bison bison bison | reverse complement strand
GGGCTCAAAAGTCACTGCAGATGGTGATTGCAGCCATGAAATTAAAAGATGTTTGCTCCTTGGAAGAAAAGCTATGACCAGCCTAGACAGTATATTAAAAAGCAGGGACATTACTTTGCCAACAAAGTCAGTCTAGTCAAAACTAAGGTTTTTCCAGTTGTTATGTATGGATGTGAGAGTTGGACCATAAAGAAAGCTGAGCACTTAAGAACTGATGCTTTTGAACTGCAGTGTTTGAGAAGACTCTTGAGAGTCCCTTGGACTGCATGTTGATCAAACCAATCAATCCTAAAGGAAATCAGTCCTGAATATTCATTGGAAGGACTGATGTTGAAGCTCCAAGACTTTGGCCACGTGATGCAAAGAACTGACTCACTAGAAAAGACCCTGATGCTGGGAAAGATTGAGGGCAGGAGGAGAAGGGGACGACAGAGGATGAGATGTTTGGGTGGCATCACCAACTCAATGGATGTAAGTGAACAGGCTCTGGGAGTTGGTGATGGACAGGGAAGCCTGGCGTGTTGCAGTCCATGGGATCACAAAGATTTGGACACGACTGAGTGACTGAAATTAACTGAACTGAATATACAAGGGAAAACTTGTACAATTAACAGTGGATCTTTCAGCAGAAACTCTGCAGGCCAGAAGGGAATGGCAGGATATATTTAAAGCACTGAAAGAGAAAAATCTACAGCCAAGATTACTATATGCGGCAAAGATCTCATTCAAAGTTGATGGAGAAATCAAAAGCTTATCAGAGACACAGAAGTTAACAGAATTTAGCACCACCAAATCAGCCTTGCAACAAATACTAAAGGGACTTATATAGCCAGTAAACACAATAGAAAGGAAAAGCCTACAAACATAAACCCAAAACAACCAAAAAAATGTCAATAGGAACATATGTATCAATGATTACCTTAAATGTAAATGAATTAAATGCACCAACCAAAAGATACAGACTGACTGAATGGATACAAAACGAATTCTGTGAAGCAATTATCCTTCAATAAAAAATAAATTAATTAAAAAAAACCTAAAATGAAAATCCATATATATGCTGCCTACAAGAGACTCACTTCAGACCTAGAGACACAGACTGAAAATAAAAGGATGGAAAAAGATATTCCTTGTGAATGGAAACCAAAAGGAAGCCAGAGTGACTATCCTTATTTTAGGCAATATAGACTTTAAAATAAAGAATATTATAACAGGCAAAGAAGGCACTACATAATGATCAAGGGATCGATCC
>NW_011486342.1:3666-4880 GCF_000754665.1 Bison bison bison | reverse complement strand
ACCATGAAAACATGACAACCCAAGACATATCAATTTAGTTCAGTGTCTCAGTTGTGTCCAACTCTTTGCAACCCCATGGACTGCAGCATGCGAGGCTTCCCTGTCCTTCACCATTTCCCAGAGATTGCTCAAATTCATGTCCATTTAGTCGGTGATGCCATCCAACCATCTCATCATCTGTCATCCCCTTCTCCTCCTGCCCTCAATCTTTGCCAGCATCAGGGTCTTTTCCAAAGAGTCAGTTCTTTGCGTCAGTTGGCCAAAGTATTAGAGCTTCAGATTCAGCATCAGTCCTTCCAATGAATATTCAGGACTGATTTCCTTTAGAATTGACTGGTTTGATCTCCTTGCAGTCTGAGGGACTCTCAAGAGTCTTCTCCAACACCACAGTTTAAAAGTATCAGTTCTTCATCACTCAGCTTTCTTTATGGTGCAACTCTCACATCCATACATGACTACCAGAAAAACCTTAGCTTTGAGTAGACAGACCTTTGTTAGCAAAGTAATGTCTCTGCTTTTTAATATGATGTCCAGGTTTGTCATAGCTTTCCTTCCAAGGAGCAAACATCTTTTAATTTCATGGCTGCAAACCTATGGAATTCAGCAAAAGCAATTCTAAGAGGGAAGTTTGCAGCAATACAATCCTACCTCAAGAAACAAGATAATCATCAAATAGACAACCTAACTCTACATCTAAAGCAGCTGGAAAAGAAGAACATAAAACCCCCAAAGTCAGAAAAAGTAAAGAAATCATAAAGATCAGCAGAAATAAATGAAAAAGAAATGAAGGAAACAATAGCAAAGATTAATAAAACTAAAAGCTTGTTCTTTGAGAAGAGAAGCAAATTTGACAAACCAGTGGCCAGACTCATCAAGAAAAAAAGGGAGGAAAATCAAATTAACAAAATTAGAAATGAAAAAGGAGAAGTTACAACAGACAACACAGAAATACAAAGTATCATAGAGAATATTATAAGCTACTGTATGCTAATAAAATGGACAACCTAGAGGAAATGCACAGGTTCTTAGAAAAGCTCAACCTCCCAAGACTGAACCAGGAAGAACTAGAAATTATGAACAAGCCAATTACAAACATTGAAACAGAAACTGTGATCAATAATCTCCCAAAAAGCAAAAGCCCAGGGCCAGATGGCTTCACAGGGAAATTCTATCAAACATTTAGAGAAGAGCTAATGCCTATTTTTCTGAAACTC
>NW_011486342.1:999-3221 GCF_000754665.1 Bison bison bison | reverse complement strand
TCTCAGTGGTGAAAAGATAAAAGCATTTGCTCCAAGATCAGTAACAAGATGAGGGTGTCCACTCTCACCACTATTATTCAACATAGTTTTGAAAGTCCTAACTACAGCAATTAGAGAAGAAAAAGAAATAAAAGTAATCCAGATTGGAAAAGAAGTAAAACTCTCACTGTTTATTGATGACATGATACTGTACATAGAAAACCCAAAATATAGTATCAGAAAATTACTAGAGCTAATCAGTGAATTTAACAAAGTTGCAGAATACAAAATCAATACATAGAAATCACTTGCATTCCTATATACTAACAATGAAAAATCAGAAAGAGAAATTAAGGAATCAATCCCATTCACCATTACAACAAAAAGAATAAAATATCTAGGAATAAACCTATCTAAGGAGACAAAAGAACTGTATATGGAAAATTATAAACACTAATGAAAGAAATCAAAGATGACATAAACAGGTGGAGAGATATTCCATGTTCCTGGGTAGGAAGAATCAATATTATGAAAATGACTATTCTACCAAATGCAATCTACAGATTCAATGCAATCCCTATCAAATTGCCAATGGCATTTTTCAGAGAACTAGAACAAAAAATTTCACAATTCATATGGAAACACAAAAGACCCCGCATAGCCAAAACAATCTTGAGAAAGAAGAATGGAGGTGGAGAAATCAAGCTTCCTGACTTCAGATTATACTACAAAGCTACAATCATCAAGACAGTATGGTACTGGCACAAAAACAGAAATATAGACCAATGGAACAAGATAGAGAGCCCAAAGACAAACCCATGTACCTATGGGTTCCTTATTTTTTAAAAAGGAGGCAAGAATATATGATGGGGCAAAGATAGCCTCTTCAATAAGTAGTGCTGGGATAACTGGACAACTACGTGCAAAAGAATGAAATTCCTAATGCCATACACAAAGATAAAGTCAAAATGGATTAAAGACCTAAATGTAAGACCAGAAACTATAAAACTCTTAGAGGAAAACATAGGCAGAACACTCAATGACATAAATCAAAGCAAGATCCTCTATGACCCACCTCCTACAGTAATGGAAATAAAAAAAAAATAACAAGTGGGACCTAATTAAACTTAAAAGCTTTTGCACAGCAAAGGAAACTAAAAACAAGGTTAAAAGACAGCCCTCAGAATAGAAGAAAATAATAGCAAATGAAACAACTGACAAAGGATTAATTTCCAAAATATACAAGCAGCTTATACAAGTCAGTACCAGAAAAACAAACAACCCAATCAAAAAATGGGGAAAAGACCTAAAAAGACATTTCTCCAAAGACAGACAGTTGGCTAACAGGTGAAAATATGCTCATCACTCATTGTTGCTGCTGCTGCTGCTGCTGCTAAGTCACTTCAGTCGTGTCCGACTCTGTGTGACTCCAGAGACGGCAGCCCCCCAGGCTCCCCCGTCCCTGGGATTCTCCAGGCAAGCACTCATTGTTAAAGAAATGCAAATCAAAATTGCAATGAGATACCACTTCACAGCAGTCAGAACGGCTGTCATCAAAAAGTCTACAAACAATAAATGCTGGAGAGAGTGTGGAGCAAAGGGTACCCTCTTACACTGTTGGTGGAAATTCAAACTGGTACAGCCACTATGGAAAACATTGTGAAGATTACTTTAAAAACTGGGCATAGAACTGCCATATGACCCAGCAATCCCACTCCTAGGAATATACCCTGAGAAAACCAAAATTGAAAAAGACACAATGTTCATTGCAGCCTATTTACAATAGATAAAACATGGAAACAACCTGGATGTCCATTGATCAATGGATAAAGAAACTATGATACATATGTACAGTGGAATACTGCTCAGCCATAAAAAGGAACACATTTGAGTTGGTTCTAATGAGGTGGATGAACCTAGAGCCTATTATACAGAATGATGTAAGTCAGAAATAGAAATAGAAATATTGTATACTAATGCATACATATGGAATCTAAAAAGATGGTACTGATGAATTAATTTTGAGGGCAGCAGTGGAAAAACAGACATAGAGAACAGACCTATAGACACGGGGGGAAGGGAGGAGGGAGAGGGTGAGGTGTATGGAGAGAGTAACATGAAAATTTACAGTACCATATGCAAAATAGATAGCCAACAGGAATTTGCTGTATGACTCAGGGAACACACACGGGGCTCTGTAGCAGTCTAGAAGGGTAGGATGGGAAAGGAGTTGGGAGGGAGGT
>NW_011486342.1:0-899 GCF_000754665.1 Bison bison bison | reverse complement strand
CAAGGCTTCTAGTTTCTGGGCCACCACCTGCAAGCAATGTGACTCAGGTCAATTATTTTTTCTTACCTCTCTTTTTCTCTTTTATAAAATGGAAAAATTAATAATTTCTTCCTTAAGGCTTCTCATGTGGGTCAAATTAAATAATATGGATGAAAGCACTATGAAAATTGCTAAATCCTATCTCCACTGTTCTTTACTATGTCTATTTCCTGTGAGACAAACATTACCCTTTGCTTTGGCTTAGTGAATCCCTGGATACATCTTATTAACTAGAAATGTATAATCACACAGTACTCATGGAGGGAAACTGTAATTTGCAGAATATTATTGATGCCTCAAATGTGTATGGCCTCTCCTTTCTCCCTATTTAGAAAATGGCCTTCGAAAGTAATTCATCAGAAAGCTATTTGTGGAAGGCGTTCCTTAGCTCATTTAGGCACTACAATCTTTCCTTCTTTCTGTTAAGATCATTTGCAGTTTCACGGGCAGAATTATGTTTTTGAGAGTTTTGCAAATTAGGTGTGGTGTTTGTTTTCCATCACAGTTGTTGACCAGTTTAGAATGTCACTCAGACCCAGCTGATGGTCTCTCCAGCAGCCTTCCAGCCTCAGGAAGGAACAGGGTTAAGAAAACAAGCATGAATATTTTTTACAGGCCTATTATATGTTAAAAAAATTCTCAGAAAGGACCTCAATTAGCTCTAGCAATGAATATAATTTTCATGGGTTTGCTTAGGTATCTGGGAAACTCTTGCCTCATGTAAAAAATAGAAATAAAGGAAATGGTTTTGTTAAATTGTTTAAAAATATCAGCCATTGCACCCTAATAGTTTAGGGTGCTCAACTTTTTGGGTGATGCAGTATTTATGTTTTTTTTTTTGGGGGGGGGGGGGGGGGGGG
>NW_011486341.1:4953-5541 GCF_000754665.1 Bison bison bison | reverse complement strand
TACATACTGACCAGACCACGATGGTCTTGTAAAATCTTGTCAGGGGGTTCACTAGGAGGTCAGTGGGAAGCATCTGACTTGTTTTGAACCAGGAGGTGACAAGATCTGATTTTCATTTGGAAAGAGTATTCTGGTTACTGTTTGGGATGTAGATTGGACCAGAGCACTACACAGCAGGCAATGTGAGGAAGCCACCACCACAGTCCAGGTGAAAGATGTGGCCTGAACAAGGTGGTGGCAATGCAAATGAAGGGAATTGGGAAACATTTTGGCATTGAAAGGAATTGGGAAACATTTTGCCTTTTTTTAGCATTGAAAAGGGCAGAACTTTCTGATTGCTTGTGTAATAGATTGACTGTTAAGACAGATATTGAATGGAGTGCCCAAGGTGGGTGATACCCTTGAAAGTGATGTTCGTTGTTGTGTAAAAGCTACTGATTCCTTTGGTGATGTAAATATAAGAGGAGAAAGCACCACTATTCAGTGTGGGAAGACATGTGGGAACTGCATATGTGCTTCCCAAGATTCAAAGTTAGGAAGACTTATAAACTTGGGCCAGAACGACCTCTTCTGCAGACCAGTGGTAGA